>NC_091383.1:920000-1102500 GCF_038502225.1 Cherax quadricarinatus
CTGGTAAGTCCTGTATTATTTTGTATTGCTTATGTGTATATTTGTAGTTCACGATTCTTAGTGCCAGAACAATCAGTCGTATTAGATAAACAAAGGCACAATACCGTGACTGCAACGATACACAAATAACCCGCACATAGAAGAGAGGAGTTTACGACGACGTTTGGGTCCGACTTGGACCATTTACAAAGTCACACTGACTTTGTAAATGGTCCAAGAAGCCACTCGTAGAGAAATGTTTCCTGAGTTATACATAAGTGCCTTTTTCCACGTCTTGTCGGCATCACCATTAACATTTCTCAACGATCCTTTGGCTTGACATAATCTTGTGTAAATTCTTGTAGTACCCCTGAGACCATTAATTATAATGTTAGTAAGAAGTACATTATACAGTCTATATAGCAATAGTTGACATTATTAACATAATGAGCACTGCAGTAGGCCTACTGGCCCATACTTGGCAAATCCTTGTCAAACCCAAACCCACTAATTAAAATATTTGGGTATCACCAGCAGTGAGGAATATACTGGGTGTACAATTACCCAATATAAAATCCATTCTACTGATATATCAACTCCTGGAAGGATTTATAGGCCTCTCTCACACCCCAGGCCAAATTGCATTTTTTGGGCGTAATTATATTGTAATTTTAATGAATGATGCCTTCAACATGTCCACGGTGCCAGATCATCCAGGCTGTGATGGATATGTGGGGCAGCGGGCCTCCAGCAGCAACAGCCTTGTTGACCAGGCAAGCACCAGACGAGCCTGGCCCATGGCCGGGCTCAGAGTGTAGATAAACTCTCGAAACTCTTCAAAGGTATATCAAAGGTAAAGGTATACCATTAGCGATGCAAAGTTTAACGAGATTTGCAATATTACCTTGAATATGTTGCAGTAACGGGGGGGGGGCGTGTCCAGCAGTAACAGCCTGGTTGATCACACCCTGATCCACCATGAGGCCTGGTCTCAGACCGAGCCGCGGGGGCGTTGACCCCCGAAATCCTCTCCAGGTATATCCTATAATATAGAAAGAAAAACCACTGGGTTTATAGGGCATTTAGAAGTTTTAAAATTGTTTTATAACTTCTGGTGACATATTAACTTAAACTCTCTAAGATCATTTTACTTCTGTTTTTTTTTTATTTGTTGAGAAAGTTTTACTGTAAAGATATGGTTTATTATTATGACGTTTTAATTTGATACTAATTATGACTCAAGAAATCGTAATGACACGATTGCAAATAAACCATACCCCCGGCCGGGATTGAACCCGCGGTCATAGAGTCTCAAAACTCCAGCCCGTCGCGTTAGCCACTAGACCAGCTAGCCACAATAAGATTCATCCAACTAGGTATATTTCTACACCATAGGAAAGTTAGCACAGGCACCTCTGTGACCACAAATGCAAGTTTTTACAGACGAATCTCCAGCTAGCGTGGCCGTGACGAACTCTAGCTCAAGTCCCCTCACTGCCGTCAACATGTGGCTAGCTGGTCTAGTGGCTAACGCGACGGGCTGGAGTTTTGAGACTCTCTGACCGCGGGTTCAATCCCGCCCGTGGTATGGTTGACAGTGTTGTGCTGTGGAGGACCGTACAGTGTATAGCATCACGGACACAACTTACGGTATGCTGTGCTTAATAAGTTTTTAAAAGTTCCCACTAATTCTGTTCTTCGCGATTCTCCTTTGTATGGACTGATGAAGTCACTGTGTGGGCGAAACGTTTCCTCATTAAAGATACCCAAGTGTTGCACATGTGTCTAATTTATCAACTTGTCGGTTCTCTGAACCATTTATCTACAATACACAGTATTAGTGGAACCTTCAAAATAGACACAAGTTGTGGGTCAACTTGTCTATTGTATACCATTAATATAATGGATTCAACTTGGATAACTTCAGATTTAGAAAGGCGTAATTACATTTAGAAAGACTTACGTCTTTCAGTAATTACATTTAAAAAGACGAAATTACGTTCAGAAAGAGGCAATATTTCCCAGTGGCTGCAGTAGGAAATACCAACAGGTTTCCCGGGTAAGTTTGGTGGTACAACTTTACCCAGAGTACCAATATTTATTTTTTAAAATTTGTGTTCATCTACGAGTATGTTCACATTGGCTTTTTTTTTTGGGGGGGGAGGAGGTGTCAGACATACTCAAACACGTATATGTAATTCCTAATGGTTATAATCGTAACTATAATGTTAATGGGGTGGAGTGGTAAGCCAGTGGAAGGCCTCGGTCAGATGACCAAAACTTCCAGGTGTGGTTCGTCAACTGAGACCCGCATCAGGAAACACTTGTCCTGTTTCCTGGAACCTGAAACACAGTACATAAGACTGTGTTGAATGTTGCTGCTTCAGTGATGGGTGTGTGTGTGTGTGTGTGTGTGTGTGTGTGTGTGTGTGTGTGTGTGCGTGCGTGTGTGTGCGTGTGTGTGTGTGTGTGTGTGTGTGTGTGTGTGTGTGTGTTTGTGTGTGTGTGTGTGTGTGTGTGTGCGTGAGGGATTACCTGCAGGAGTCGATGCTCCCGCTGACCCATCTTTGACCAGGTCTGAAGCTGAAGAATGAGACACACGTACAACATCTGGGTATCTTCATTTGTAGACGTTTCGCCCTCCAGTGACTTTATCAATACAATACAAGGATATAATGTGAAGACTGTAGAACTCTATACAGAAGATGAGATAATCAGTCCCTCAATACCGTAAGATCACCGTTGTCTTGAAGAATCTGAAGGAGTCTTACTGCTTGTGCTTACGGAGTCTTGAAGACTACGGTGATCTTCACCAGCTCCAAGACTGAGGGACTGATTACCTCATCTTTTGTATATACTTCTACAGTCTTCACATTATGTCATTGAATTTGTAGTGATAGTCACTGGAGGGCGAAACGTCTGCAATAAAGATACCCAGATGTTGTACGTGTCTCTAATACTTTATGTTGTCGGTATTGTGTATCACACATGTACAACAGACCAGGTCTCCTGGTGGATCAAGAACTGATCAAGCAGGCTGTTGCTGGTTTAATTAGGAAGAAGGCAAGGATCCCTGTCATACCTTTACCTTTAATATATATTGGAGCTCCCGGGAACGGGTGGGGTTATGAACCCATAACAACGTTTAAAACTCACAGTCCTAGTGGTGAGTGCACTGGCCTGTGAGTTTTAGAAATCGCCATTGGTTCGAATCCCACCCGTTCCCTGATTTATATTTTTGAAAGGTTTGAAAAGTTTTTCCAACTGGCAACCCGGCCCTGGGCCAGGCTTGTCTGGTACTTGTCCTGTCAACCAGGATGTTGCTGTTAGCGGCCCGCTGGCCCACATATAGTACTACCAAAGAGAGTGATTGTCTGGAGACTCTGAACCAATAGTCACCAGCCTTTTAGTGGAGCCAGTTTTTAAAGGCAGAATGACTCACGAAATCGTAATGACACGATTGCAAACAAACCATACCACGGGCGGGATTTGAACCCGCGGTCTGAGAGTCTCAAAACTCCAGACCGTCGCGTTAGCCACTGGGACTCTCTGACCGCGTGTTCAAATCCCGCCCGTGGTATGGTTTTTTTTTTAAGGCAGAGTTAAAGGGTCGCAGTTGCCAGGTATATAGATATAAATAGTGCGCACCACAAGTGGAAGGTTGATAATAAGGTGATAATTAAGTTTTGGTGTAAAATGGCTTTAAATACTTTGTAATTGTTGACATTGTGCATTGTGGAACCTACATCAAAGTGAGTTTACCATTTCATGTGAGGGCCGCATCCGTTTCCGCAGAGGGGCCACGTGCGGCCCTCGGGCCGAAGGTTGGGGGTCCCTAGTCTAGAATACTTGGTATTCATTGCTTGTTAGACAGGTACTGCGAGGTAGGTTAGGAAAGGTTTGTCAGGAAATAGGACAAGTGTTTCCTGACGCTGGTCCTAGTCATATGATGACCCCACAGCTGGAGCTTTTGGTCATCTGACGGAGACCTTCCACTGGCTTACCATTCCACCACTTTAAACATTATAGGAAACAGCGCCACCATTCATTGACAGCCGGAATCTATTCAATGGCAGGAATAACATATGTGGATTGGTGCACTTATCTAGGGCCAGGCAGCAACCTTACTTATGTGTGTTAGGTAACTGATGAGCGAAACGTTGCCACAATAAAATGCCACTTTAGTTGCATGTTTGTCTACGTAAGTTTTGTCGGCAGTTCTTTCACATTACTTGTATATATCGAAAGATAGGGTGAAGGAAACTAAAAAAATTAAGGTAGGAGTGTGTGTGGGAGATGAAAGGATTATATTATAGATTCTGGCAATAGTAGTTATTAAAAAAGTAAAACCTACTACTACTACTACTACTACTACTACTACTACTACTGCTACTGCTACTAATACTACTACTACTACTACTACTGCTACTACTACTACTACTACTACTCCTACTACTACTACTACTACTACTACTACTAATAATAATAATAATAATAATAATAATAATAATGTAGAGGCAAGGGTGACTAGGGAGAAGATAGAGAATTAAATCTTGATCATTATAGGCAGAAACGTAGCGCTAGACACGAGTTGAGCGTTGTTGCATGAGCAGGAAACATTGCTATTGCTGCAATAACTGAGACGTGGTTTAATTAGAAGAGTTAGTACGTGCTTGCCGTGTGTTCCACACTTACACGTTCACGTTGTTCCACCTTGATAGATATAACGGGACGGGTGGCGCCATATGTCCGTCTTGATGACTGCATGAACACTGTGTGTGTACTCATCTATTTCTGGTTGCAAGGGTCGATTCATAGCTCCTGGCCCCGCCTCTTCACTGATCTCTACTAGGTCCTCTCTCTCCCTGCTCCATGAGCTTTATCAAACCTCGTCTTAAAACGATGTATGATTCATATGTATTGTGTGTGGGGGTGTGAGGGTGTGTGTGTGTGGGTGGGTGGGTGTGTGGGTGTGTGTGGGTGGGAGTGGGTGTGGGAAGAAGGATGAGACTTCTCTGTGGGCGATATACCGCCCCTCTAACTTAGAAATCATCCATATGTCCGTGGAAGTTTAATTACTAACTAAAATGCGTCAGAATGAACAGACTGTGTGGGGGTGTAATTTCTAGTCATGAAAATGTAATTTTTGGTGTCATATATCTGCCCTGGAACTTAGAAAGCAGCCATGGTGGGTTTCTCTGACTCGAAATCGTGAATGCTTGAAGGCAGGAAAATGTAGTAATTTTGGAAGGTTTTAATTCCAGCCAAGTTGATTGAACGTTCTGACGGGAAATCTGTACTCCATCAACTTCCTACATGTTAAACAGGATTGGTTTTGAAGATTGAGACACTTATGCAGCATATGGGAATCTTTATTCAGGAATAAAGCTTCCCATATGCTGCATAAGTGTCTCAATCTTCAACTTGTCGGTTTTTCAAACCATTCATCACAGGATTGGTTTTAAAAGGCAATTTGTGGCGTAAACACTAGAGGTACAAACTTGCTTGACCTAGTTCACGCAGACTGGGTGACCCTCGTAAATAACGTAACGTTCACTGAACATCTTGTCACGTGTGATTATATTTAAAATATATAACTTTTAATATGATATAGACGGACGAAAACGATGTAGCAGCTGTAGTTGTGTTGCAGCTGTAGTTGTGTTGCAGCTGTAGTTGTGTTGCAGCTGTAGGTGTGTTGCAGCTGTAGTTGTGTTGCAGCTGTAGTTGTGTTGCAGCTGTAGTTGTGTTGCAGCTGTAGTTGTGTTGCAGCTGTAGTTGTGTTGCAGCTGTAGTGGATAAAATAGAGTAGTTATACACTTGCTATATGCAATTACTATTAGTAAAGCTTGTCGTTTTATCTGCCCTACGACGCCTATATATTAAACTAGTGAAAACTTGGTTTGTGGTCACAGTGGTGGCCCATGCTAACCTCCCTATGGTGTATAAATATACTTAGTTGGATGAATCTTGTAGCCAGCTGGCCCAGTGGTTAACACACTGGCCTGGAGTTTTAAGACTTGCCATGGGTTCAAACTCTACCCATACTCTGGTTTGTATTTTAACTGATAAGTACCTGACTATTCACTTGACTTTCTTGTGTGTTTCGTAATTATTTTTATTAATGTTGCATTTTTTTCTGAATTTTCAAGTTATGGATGTATTAGGTCGAGTGTGAGTGATCTGCCATGGTAGTAGCAGTGACCACTGGCATACCAGTGTTTCCTCTTGTTATAGAAACAGAAAGCCACAACACCGTCACTAGAATAATACATAACTTTCACATGGAGAAAAAGCTTATGACTATGTTTCGGCCTCACTTGGGCCATTTAAAAGTCACACTGACTTTTAAATGGCCCAAGTGAGGACCGTAACGTCGTCACAATCTCCTCTCTCTTATGTGCGGGTTATTTGTGTTTTCTCATGTTGATGGTTTATAGGACCACTGACAGTTGACGCCGTATTGAACCCTACCTTCCGATGTCCAAGGAAGTAAGCTTGACCAGATTGGAAGAACTATGACCTGCCAGGACGTATATTATGATTAAGACACTTGTGCTATACACTTGCGTATCTTTGTTGATCAAACGTTTCGCCTACACAGTAGGCTTCTCCAATCAGATAAAAAGTGAACAGTAGTAAACAAACCATATCACGGGCGGGGATAGAACCCGCGATCAGAGAGTCTCAAAACTCCAGACCGTTGCGTTAGCCACTGGACCAGCTAGCCACAATAATTGTCGCGTTAGCCACTGGACCAGCTAGCCACAATAATTGTCGCGTTAGCCACTGGACCAGCTAGCCACAATAATTGTCGCGTTAGCCACTGGACCAGCTAGCCACAATAATTGTCGCGTTAGCCACTGGACCAGCTAGCCACAATAATTGTCGCGTTAGCCACTGGACCAGCTAGCCACAATAATTGTGGCTAGCTGGTCCAGTGGCTAACGCGACGGTCTGGAGTTTTGAGACCCTCTGATCGCGGGTTCTATCCCCGCCCGTGATATGGTTTGTTTGTAATCGTGTCATTACAATTTCACGAGTCATGAACAGTAGTAATTAAATAAAAATTATATAATCAGTCCCTCAGCCTGGAAAAGAGTTCAGCTCCATGGTCTGGAACGTCCAGACTGAGGGACTGACCACCTCAAATCCTTTTTCTCCAAGGTTGATGGACTGATTAAATCATTTTTTTTTTTTGCTTTCTTTGTATCTGTAGAAGCCTGGTGCTTGCCTTATCAACCAGGCTGTTACTGCTAGTGGTTTGCCTGACAGCCTGGTTGATCTGGCACGTGTTTGTGCGTGTGTACACACGGGGGTGCACAAGAAGGTTACACCTTCGTTTATAACAATGAAGGCAGCTCTGACTTTCACCTGTTACCTTGACTCACCTTCCCCTAAATACACAACTTACTTCCTTTAATATATTTCTAATTACCCGCGTTCTAATTATTATTTGTTGGAGCTTGTTGCGTTGAGCTTCAGCTCTTGGTCCCGCTTCATAACTGACCACCATCTGATGTGCGATAGACTTGTAAGTATTTTTAATCTCGTTGCTTTTTATAACCACTAAAGTGAGGTAGTGTTCCCTGGCATTACTGTGTGTGTGTGTGTGTGTGTGTGTGTGTGTGTGTGTGTGTGTGTGTGTGTGTGTGTGTGTGTGTGTGTGTGTGTGTGTGTGTGTGTGTTTGTGTGTGTGTGTGTGTGTGTGTGTGTGTGTGTGTGTGTGTGTGTGTGTGTGTGTGTGTGTGTGTGTGTGTGTGTGTGTGTGTGTATGTGTGTGTGTGTGTGTGTGTGTGTGTGTGTGTGTGTGTGTGTGTGTGTGTGTGTGTACTCACCTAGTTGTACTCACCTAGTTGAGGTTGCGGGGGTCGAGTCCGAGCTCCTGGCCCCGCCTCTTCACTGATCGCTACTAGGTCACTCTCCCTGAGCCGTGAGCTTTATCATACCTCTGCTTAAAGCTATGTATGGATCCTGCCTCCACTACATCGCTTCCCAAACTATTCCACTTACTGACTACTCTGTGGCTGAAGAAATACTTCCTAACATCCCTGTGATTCATCTGTGTCTTCAGCTTCCAACTGTGCCCCCTTGTTACTGTGTCCAATCTCTGGAACATCCTGTCTTTGTCCACCTTGTCAATTCCTCTCAGTATTTTGTATGTCGTTATGATGTCCCCCCTATATCTCCTGTCCTCCAGTGTCGTCAGGTTGATTTCCCTTAACCTCTCCTCGTGGGACATACCTCTTAGCTCTGGGACTAGTCTTGTTGCAAACCTTTGCACTTTCTCTAGTTTCTTCACGTGCTTGGCTAAGTGTGGGTTCCAAACTGGTGCCGCATACTCCAATATGGGCCTAACGTACACGGTGTACAGGGTCCTGAACGATTCCTTATTAAGATGTCGGAATGCTGTTCTGAGGTTTGCTAGGCGCCCATATGCTGCAGCAGTTATTTGGTTCATGTGCGCTTCAGGAGATGTGCCTGGTGTTATACTCACCCCAAGATCTTTTTCCTTGAGTGAGGTTTGTAGTCTCTGACCCCCTAGACTGTACTCCGTCTGCGGCCTTCTTTGCCCTTCCCCAATCTTCATGACTTTGCACTTGGTGGGATTGAACTCCAGGAGCCAATTGCTGGACCAGGTCTGCAGCCTGTCCAGATTCCTTTGTAGTTCTGCCTGGTCTTCGATCGAGTGAATTCTTCTCATCAACTTCGTCATCTGCAAACAGGGACACCTCAGAGTCTATTCCTTCCGTCATGTCGTTCACAAATACCAGAAACAGCACTGGTCCTAGGACTGACCCCTGCGGGACCCCGCTGGTCACAGGTGCCCACTCTGACACCTCGCCACGTACCATGACTCGCTGCTGTCTTCCTGACAAGTATTCCCTGATCCATTGTAGTGCCTTCCCTGTTATCCCTGCTTGGTCCTCCAGTTTTTGCACCAATCTCTTGTGTGGAACTGTGTCAAACGCCTTCTTGCAGTCCAAGAAAATGCAATCCACCCACCCCTCTCTCTCTTGTCTTACTGCTGTCACCATGTCATAGAACTCCAGTAGGTTTGTGTGTGTGTGTGTGTGTGCGTGCGTGCGTGCGTGCGCGCGCTTGCGTGCACTCAGGAGTCAGTTACATGTAAATATCTCTTAATTATGCGCTCTTTGCTCTTGGTAATTATTGTACTCGCCTAGTTGGGTTGGCTGGGGTCGGTTCATGGCTCCTGATCACCCTCTTAAAACACACCGGCATCACTGCTTTCTGGCTTCCAGGGAGGCAGTCATACGGAGTCTTGAAGCTGCGTATAATGTTTGCAGCCACCACCGTTTCACCCAATTGCTAATTTTCATCTTAGCTCCCTTGAGTATTTTGTATGTCCCGGTCATATCTCCTGTGGCTTCCTCTCATCTAAAGAAGACAAAGGGTGCCTTTAATTCCTACTATCAAGAACCCTTCAGTGGCAGAGGAAGATGTTAGGTGGGGTCTGGTGAGACTAGGTGGGGTCAGGGGTGACTAGAAGGGGTTCTGGGGTGAGCGGGGGGTTCTGGAATAGCCAGGTGGGGGTCTGGTGGGGTAACATTCTTTCTGTGATGAGGTGGGGTCTGTCTTGCTACCCCTTACCCCCTACCCTCCCCCCACACACCTTAAAGGTTGCTCACCCTCCTACCCATAAATGTTATATTCAAGTACTTTACTATCCACGAACTATCATACATTATTCATGAACTATCATACATTACTCATGAACTATCATACATTATTCATGAACTATCATACATTACTCATGAACTATCATACATTATTCATGAACTATCATACATTATTCATGAACTATCATACATTACTCATGAACTATCATACATTATTCATGAACTATCATACATTACTCATGAACTATCATACATTATTCATGAACTATCATACATTACTCATGAACTATCATACATTATTCATGAACTATCATACATTACTCATGAACTATCATACATTATTCATGAACTATCATACATTATTCATGAACTATCATTCATTATTCATGAACTATCATACATTATTCATGAACTATCATTCATTATTCATGAACTATCATACATTATTCATGAACTATCATTCATTATTCATGAACTATCATACATTATTCATGAACTATCATACATTATTCATGAACTATCATTCATTCATGAACTATCATTCATTATTCATGAACTATCATACATTATTCATGAACTATCATTCATTATTCATGAACTATCATACATTATTCATGAACTATCATACATTATTCATGAACTATCATTCATTATTCATGAACTATCATACATTATTCATGAACTATCATACATTATTCATGAACTATCATACATTATTCATGAACTATCATACATTATTCATGAACTATCATACATTATTCATGAACTATCATACATTATCCACGAACTATCATACATTATTCATGAACTATCATACATTATTCATGAACTATCATACAAAATACATGAACTATCATATATTAATCAGGGACTGTATAATGCATTAGTCATACATCCAAATATTTTTCGTCTAAGTCTTACAATCTTCTACTCCAAGGTTATGGCTCCTCACAACTTGCACTAGAGGTGGACCCTGAAGTTACTCGTAACGTATGATTTATTATTTGTGAAGTGTATTGCATTAGTTTTTTTGTGTTGTATCGTGCATGATTCTGTAACAGTTAACACAACTGTTGAAGTGAAAAACTTGTTTTAGTGTGTGTGTGTGTGTGTGTGTGTGTGTGTGTGTGTGTGTGTGTGTGTGTGTGTGTGTGTTTGAGAGAGAGAGAGTGAGTGAGTGAGTTCCTGATCAGGCAAGGTGTAGCTCCTCAGATGGACTGCGTGTTTCTGACACTAACAGCTTTGTTGATGGGGATATTAAGCAGGAAGCCTGGTCTGGGACCAGGTTGCAGGGGGGCATTGACCCCCCAGAGGCAACGTGTGGTAGGGGGCGGTGTTGCTAGGAATCAGCACACGGCAGTATTGCTTCAGGCAAGCACTGGTGCGTCTCCAGGCGCTGGTGAGCTTCTAATGATTGGGAGTGTCTCTAAGGTTATGCTTGACGAAGCCTTCACCACACCTGCTTTCTTCTATCTATCTATCTATATCTATCTATCTATATCTCTCTCTCCCATCAGAATGTATAGTGGTGGGTGCATTCTTGAGTTATTAATCGCCAGGCAGGGAAGTGTTACTCCACCACCTGTTGAAATGTGTACTGGGAGACTCCTCCACCTGTTGAAATGTGTACTGGGAGACTCCTCCACCTGTTGAAATGTGTACTGGGAGACTCTTCCACCTGTTGAAATGTGTACTGGGAGACTCCTCCACCTGTTGAAATGTGTACTGAGAGACTCCTCCACCTGTTGAAATGTGTACTGGGAGACTCCTCCACCTGTTGAAATGTGCTACTGGGAGACTCCTCCACCTGTTGAAATGTGTACTGGGAGACTCCTCCACCTGTTGAAATGTGTACTGGGAGACTCCTCCACCTGTTGAAATATGTACTGGGAGACTCCTCCACCTGTTGAAATGTGTACTGGGAGACTCCTCCACCTGTTGAAATGTGTACTGGGAGACTCCTCCACCTGTTGAAATGTGTACTGGGAGACTCCACCTGTTGAAATGTGTACTGGGAGACTCCTCCACCTGTTGAAATATGTACTGGGAGACTCCTCCACCTGTTGAAATGTGTACTGGGAGACTCCTCCACCTGTTGAAATGTGTACTGGGAGACTCCTCCACCTGTTGAAATGTGTACTGGGAGACTCCTCCACCTGTTGAAATGTGTACTGGGAGACTCCTCCACCTGTTGAAATATGTACTGGGAGACTCCTCCACCTGTTGAAATGTGTACTGGGAGACTCCTCCACCTGTTGAAATGTGTACTGGGAGACTCCTCCACCTGTTGAAATGTGTACTGGGAGACTCCACCTGTTGAAATGTGTACTGGGAGACTCCTCCACCTGTTGAAATGTGTACTGGGAGACTCCTCCACCTGTTGAAATGTGTACTGGGAGACTCCTCCACCTGTTGAAATATGTACTGGGAGACTCCTCCACCTGTTGAAATGTGTACTGGGAGACTCCTCCACCTGTTGAAATGTGTACTGGGAGACTCCTCCACCTGTTGAAATGTGTACTGGGAGACTCCACCTGTTGAAATATGTACTGGGAGACTCCTCCACCTGTTGAAATGTGTACTGGGAGACTCCTCCACCTGTTGAAATGTGTACTGGGAGACTCCTCCACCTGTTGAAATATGCTACTGGGAGACTCCTCCACCTGTTGAAATATGCTACTGGGAGACTCCTCCACCTGTTGAAATATGCTACTGGGAGACTCCACCACCTGTTGAAATATGTACTGGGAGACTCCACCACCTGTTGAAATATGTACTGGGAGACTCCTCCACCTGTTGAAATATGTACTGGGAGACTCCACCACCTGTTGAAATATGTACTGGGAGACTCCTCCACCTGTTGAAATATGTACTGGGAGACTCCACCACCTGTTGAAATATGTACTGGGAGACTCCTCCACCTGTTGAAATATGTACTGGGAGACTCCACCACCTGTTGAAATATGTACTGGGAGACTCCACCACCTGTTGAAATATGTACTGGGAGACTCCTCCACCTGTTGAAATATGTACTGGGAGACTCCTCCACCTGTTGAAATATGTTACTGGGAGACTCCTCCACCTGTTGAAATATGTACTGGGAGACTCCTCCACCTGTTGAAATGTGCTACTGGGAGACTCCTCCACCTGTTGAAATATGTACTGGGAGACTCCTTCACCTGTTGAAATATGTACTGGGAGACTCCACCACCTGTTGAAATATGTACTGGGAGACTCCTCCACCTGTTGAAATGTGCTACTGGGAGACTCCTCCACCTGTTGAAATATGTACTGGGAGACTCCTCCACCTGTTGAAATATGCTACTGGGAGACTCCTCCACCTGTTGAAATATGTACTGGGAGACTCCACCACCTGTTGAAATATGTACTGGGAGACTCCACCACCTGTTGAAATATGTACTGGGAGACTCCTCCACCTGTTGAAATATGTACTGGGAGACTCCTCCACCTGTTGAAATATGTACTGGGAGACTCCTCCACCTGTTGAAATATGTACTGGGAGACTCCACCACCTGTTGAAATATGCTACTGGGAGACTCCTCCACCTGTTGAAATATGCTACTGGGAGACTCCTCCACCTGTTGAAATATGCTACTGGGAGACTCCTCCACCTGTTGAAATATGCTACTGGGAGACTCCTCCACCTGTTGAAATATGCTACTGGGAGACTCCTCCACCTGTTGAAATATGCTACTGGGAGACTCCTCCACCTGTTGAAATATGCTACTGGGAGACTCCTCCACCTGTTGAAATATGCTACTGGGAGACTCCTCCACCTGTTGAAATATGCTACTGGGAGACTCCTCCACCTGTTGAAATATGTACTGGGAGACTCCTCCACCTGTTGAAATATGTACTGGGAGACTCCACCACCTGTTGAAATGTGTACTGGGAGACTCCTCCACCTGTTGAAATATGCTACTGGGAGACTCCTCCACCTGTTGAAATATGCTACTGGGAGACTCCTCCACCTGTTGAAATATGCTACTGGGAGACTCCTCCACCTGTTGAAATATGTACTGGGAGACTCCTCCACCTGTTGAAATATGTACTGGGAGACTCCACCACCTGTTGAAATGTGTACTGGGAGACTCCTCCACCTGTTGAAATATGCTACTGGGAGACTCCTCCACCTGTTGAAATATGTACTGGGAGACTCCTCCACCTGTTGAAATGTGTACTGGGAGACTCCTCCACCTGTTGAAATATGCTACTGGGAGACTCCTCCACCTGTTGAAATATGCTACTGGGAGACTCCTCCACCTGTTGAAATATGCTACTGGGAGACTCCTCCACCTGTTGAAATATGTACTGGGAGACTCCTCCACCTGTTGAAATATGTACTGGGAGACTCCACCACCTGTTGAAATATGTACTGGGAGACTCCTCCACCTGTTGAAATATGCTACTGGGAGACTCCTCCACCTGTTGAAATATGCTACTGGGAGACTCCTCCACCTGTTGAAATATGTACTGGGAGACTCCTCCACCTGTTGAAATATGCTACTGGGAGACTCCTCCACCTGTTGAAATATGCTACTGGGAGACTCCTCCACCTGTTGAAATATGTACTGGGAGACTCCACCACCTGTTGAAATATGTACTGGGAGACTCCACCACCTGTTGAAATATGTACTGGGAGACTCCTCCACCTGTTGAAATATGCTACTGGGAGACTCCTCCACCTGTTGAAATATGTACTGGGAGACTCCTCCACCTGTTGAAATATGTACTGGGAGACTCCTCCACCTGTTGAAATATGTACTGGGAGACTCCTCCACCTGTTGAAATATGTACTGGGAGACTCCACCACCTGTTGAAATATGTACTGGGAGACTCCTCCACCTGTTGAAATATGTACTGGGAGACTCCACCACCTGTTGAAATATGCTACTGGGAGATTTAAACTAGAATCAAGTAGTGTGCCACGTGTGAATCACTTACGTCTCTCTCTGTCTCTCTCTCTCTCTCTCTCTCTCTCTCTCTCTCTCTCTCTCTCTCTCTCTCTCTCTCTCTCTCTCTCTCTCTCTCTCTCGCACAAAAACACTGAACAAGTGGGAAGTTATGTACTAGTGATGTGAACATGTCTCAAGGCATTGTTACAGTGCTTTTCTGTAGCAAATATTTTACAGTAAGATACCAACCTTGATGCTGCTGGTGTTCCTGCTGCTGCAACAGCTGCTGCTGTTATCCCTGCAGCCGCTACTGTTCCTGCTGCTGCTGCTGTTCCTGCTGCTGCTACTGTTCCTGCAGCTGCTGCTGTTATCCCTGCAGCCGCTACTGTTCCTGCTGCTGCTACTGTTCCTGCTGCTGCTACTGTTCCTGCTGCTGCTACTGTTCCTGCTGCTGCTACTGTTCCTGCTGCTGCTACTGTTCCTGCTGCTGCTACTGTTCCTGCAGCTGCTACTGTTCCTGCTGCTGCTACTGTTCCTGCTGCTGCTACTGTTCCTGCAGCTGCTGCTGTTATCCCTGCAGCCGCTACTGTTCCTGCTGCTGCTACTGTTCCTGCTGCTGCTACTGTTCCTGCTGCTGCTACTGTTCCTGCAGCTGCTACTGTTCCTGCTGCTGCTACTGTTCCTGCAGCTGCTGCTGTTATCCCTGCAGCCGCTACTGTTCCTGCTGCTGCTACTGTTCCTGCTGCTGCTACTGTTCCTGCTGCTGCTACTGTTCCTGCTGCTGCTACTGTTCCTGCTGCTGCTACTGTTCCTGCAGCTGCTGCTATCCCTGCAGCCGCTACTGTTCCTGCTGCTGCTACTGTTCCTGCTGCTGCTACTGTTCCTGCAGCCGCTACTGTTCCTGCTGCTGCTACTGTTCCTGCTGCTGCTACTGTTCCTGCTGCTGCTACTGTTCCTGCAGCTGCTGCTGTTATCCCTGCAGCCGCTACTGTTCCTGCTGCTGCTACTGTTCCTGCTGCTGCTACTGTTCCTGCTGCTGCTACTGTTCCTGCTGCTGCTACTGTTCCTGCTGCTGCTACTGTTCCTGCTGCTGCTACTGTTCCTGCTGCTGCTACTGTTCCTGCAGCTGCTACTGTTCCTGCAGCCGCTACTGTTCCTGCTGCTGCTACTGTTCCTGCTGCTGCTACTGTTCCTGCTGCTGCTACTGTTCCTGCTGCTGCTACTGTTCCTGCTGCTGCTACTGTTCCTGCAGCTGCTACTGTTCCTGCTGCTGCTACTGTTCCTGCTGCTGCTACTGTTCCTGCAGCTGCTGCTGTTATCCCTGCAGCCGCTACTGTTCCTGCTGCTGCTACTGTTCCTGCTGCTGCTACTGTTCCTGCTGCTGCTACTGTTCCTGCAGCTGCTACTGTTCCTGCTGCTGCTACTGTTCCTGCAGCTGCTGCTGTTATCCCTGCAGCCGCTACTGTTCCTGCTGCTGCTACTGTTCCTGCTGCTGCTACTGTTCCTGCTGCTGCTACTGTTCCTGCTGCTGCTACTGTTCCTGCTGCTGCTGCTATCCCTGCAGCCGCTACTGTTCCTGCTGCTGCTACTGTTCCTGCTGCTGCTACTGTTCCTGCAGCCGCTACTGTTCCTGCTGCTGCTACTGTTCCTGCTGCTGCTACTGTTCCTGCTGCTGCTACTGTTCCTGCAGCTGCTGCTGTTATCCCTGCAGCCGCTACTGTTCCTGCTGCTGCTACTGTTCCTGCTGCTGCTACTGTTCCTGCTGCTGCTACTGTTCCTGCTGCTGCTACTGTTCCTGCTGCTGCTACTGTTCCTGCTGCTGCTACTGTTCCTGCAGCTGCTGCTGTTATCCCTGCAGCCGCTACTGTTCCTGCTGCTGCTACTGTTCCTGCAGCTGCTACTGTTCCTGCTGCTGCTACTGTTCCTGCTGCTGCTACTGTTCCTGCTGCTGCTACTGTTCCTGCTGCTGCTACTGTTCCTGCTGCTGCTACTGTTCCTGCAGCTGCTGCTGTTATCCCTGCAGCCGCTACTGTTCCTGCTGCTGCTACTGTTCCTGCAGCTGCTACTGTTCCTGCTGCTGCTACTGTTCCTGCTGCTGCTACTGTTCCTGCTGCTGCTACTGTTCCTGCTGCTGCTACTGTTCCTGCAGTTGCTACTGTTCCTGCTGCTGCTACTGTTCCTGCAGCTGCTACTGTTCCTGCTGCTGCTACTGTTCCTGCAGCTGCTACTGTTCCTGCTGCTGCTACTGTTCCTGCAGCCGCTACTGTTCCTGCTGCTGCTACTGTTCCTGCTGCTGCTACTGTTCCTGCTGCTGCTACTGTTCCTGCTGCTGCTACTGTTCCTGCTGCTGCTACTGTTCCTGCTGCTGCTACTGTTCCTGCAGCTGCTACTGTTCCTGCTGCTGCTACTGTTCCTGCTGCTGCTACTGTTCCTGCAGCCGCTACTGTTCCTGCTGCTGCTACTGTTCCTGCTGCTGCTACTGTTCCTGCTGCTGCTACTGTTCCTGCTGCTGCTACTGTTCCTGCTGCTGCTACTGTTCCTGCAGCTGCTACTGTTCCTGCTGCTGCTACTGTTCCTGCTGCTGCTACTGTTCCTGCAGCTGCTACTGTTCCTGCTGCTGCTACTGTTCCTGCTGCTGCTACTGTTCCTGCTGCTGCTACTGTTCCTGCTGCTGCTACTGTTCCTGCTGCTGCTACTGTTCCTGCAGCTGCTACTGTTCCTGCAGCTGCTACTGTTCCTGCAGCTGCTACTGTTCCTGCTGCTGCTACTGTTCCTGCTGCTGCTACTGTTCCTGCAGCTGCTGCTGTTATCCCTGCAGCCGCTACTGTTCCTGCTGCTGCTACTGTTCCTGCTGCTGCTACTGTTCCTGCTGCTGCTACTGTTCCTGCAGCTGCTACTGTTCCTGCAGCTGCTACTGTTCCTGCTGCTGCTACTGTTCCTGCTGCTGCTACTGTTCCTGCAGCTGCTACTGTTCCTGCAGCTGCTACTGTTCCTGCTGCTGCTACTGTTCCTGCAGCTGCTACTGTTCCTGCTGCTGCTACTGTTCCTGCTGCTGCTACTGTTCCTGCTGCTGCTACTGTTCCTGCAGCTGCTGCTGAGTCTGTGTGCATGTGTACAGAATCTCCAGTACATTTTCTCTCCATCTTCTCCACAACCTGTGACACTATGCCTTTTAAATATCCTGGCCCATAATTTAGTGCCACTCATTTTTTATATATGGGAAGAACATTCGCCTTTTTACCTATTTCTGGCAGCTGCTGTGATTGGAAAAAATACTTGCATACCTTTGTTTTAGGATACACTGGTTCTGCTTCTCTCGGTACCTATGGATTTTTGTTGTGTGGTGCCATTGGTACTGTTACAGCGAAACTTACATGATGAACCCATCACACCTGTGTTTGTGTCCAGCAGCTGTTGCTCTGGTCTGGCAACATTGTTTTCTTGTTATTCAACTCTGATGATGATTGTGTTCTGTTATATTTACCACTATCCTCTCTGTATATCATAACTATCCTCTCTGATTGTATATCATAACTATCCTCTCTGATTGTATATCATAATTATCCCCTCTGATGATTGTATATCATAACTATCCCCTCTGATGATTGTATATCATAACTATCCTCTCTGATTGTATATCATAACTATCCTCTCTGATGATTGTATATCATAACTATCCTCTCTGATTGTATATCATAACTATCCCCTCTGATGATTGTATATCATAACTATCCTCTCTGATTGTATATCATAACTATCCCCTCTGATGATTGTATATCATAACTATCCCCTCTGATGATTGTATATCATAACTATCCCCTCTGATGATTGTATATCATAACTATCCCCTCTGATGATTGTATATCATAACTATCCCCTCTGATGATTGTATATCATAACTATCTCCTCTGATGATTGTATATCATAACTATCTCCTCTGATGATTGTATATCATAACTATCCTCTCTGATTGTATATCATAACTATCCCCTCTGATGATTGTATATCATAACTATCCCCTCTGATGATTGTATATCATAACTATCCCCTCTGATGATTGTATATCATAACTATCCCCTCTGATGATTGTATATCATAACTATCCCCTCTGATGATTGTATATCATAACTATCCCCTCTGATGATTGTATATCATAACTATCCTCTCTGATGATTGTATATCATAACTATCCTCTCTGATTGTATATCATAACTATCCCCTCTGATGATTGTATATCATAACTATCCCCTCTGATGATTGTATATCATAACTATCCCCTCTGATGATTGTATATCATAACTATCCTCTCTGATGATTGTATATCATAACTATCCTCTCTGATTGTATATCATAACTATCCCCTCTGATGATTGTATATCATAACTATCCTCTCTGATTGTATATCATAACTATCCCCTCTGATGATTGTATATCATAACTATCCTCTCTGATTGTATATCATAACTATCCCCTCTGATGATTGTATATCATAACTATCCTCTCTGATTGTATATCATAACTATCCCCTCTGATGATTGTATATCATAACTATCCTCTCTGATGATTGTATATCATAACTATCCCCTCTGATGATTGTATATCATAACTATCCTCTCTGATGATTGTATATCATAACTATCCCCTCTGATGATTGTATATCATAACTATCCCCTCTGATGATTGTATATCATAACTATCCCCTCTGATGATTGTATATCATAACTATCCTCTCTGATGATTGTATATCATAACTATCCCCTCTGATGATTGTATATCATAACTATCCTCTCTGATTGTATATCATAACTATCCCCTCTGATGATTGTATATCATAACTATCCCCTCTGATGATTGTATATCATAACTATCCCCTCTGATGATTGTATATCATAACTATCCCCTCTGATGATTGTATATCATAACTATCCCCTCTGATGATTGTATATCATAATTATCCCCTCTGATGATTGTATATCATAACTATCCCCTCTGATGATTGTATATCATAATTATCCCCTCTGATGATTGTATATCATAACTATCCCCTCTGATGATTGTATATCATAACTATCCTCTCTGATGATTGTATATCATAACTATCCTCTCTGATGATTGTATATCATAACTATCCTCTCTGATTGTATATCATAACTATCCCCTCTGATGATTGTATATCATAACTATCCCCTCTGATGATTGTATATCATAACTATCCCCTCTGATGATTGTATATCATAACTATCCTCTCTGATTGTATATCATAACTATCCCCTCTGATGATTGTATATCATAACTATCCTCTCTGATGATTGTATATCATAACTATCCTCTCTGATGATTGTATATCATAACTATCTCCTCTGATGATTGTATATCATAACTATCCTCTCTGATGATTGTATATCATAACTATCCTCTCTGATTGTATATCATAACTATCCCCTCTGATGATTGTATATCATAACTATCCTCTCTGATGATTGTATATCATAACTATCCTCTCTGATGATTGTATATCATAACTATCTCCTCTGATGATTGTATATCATAACTATCCTCTCTGATGATTGTATATCATAACTATCCTCTCTGATGATTGTATATCATAACTATCCCCTCTGATGATTGTATATCATAACTATCCTCTCTGATGATTGTATATCATAACTATCCCCTCTGATGATTGTATATCATAACTATCCCCTCTGATGATTGTATATCATAACTATCCCCTCTGATGATTGTATATCATAACTATCCTCTCTGATGATTGTATATCATAACTATCCCCTCTGATGATTGTATATCATAACTATCCTCTCTGATGATTGTATATCATAACTATCCTCTCTGATGATTGTATATCATAACTATCCTCTCTGATGATTGTATATCATAACTATCCCCTCTGATGATTGTATATCATAACTATCCCCTCTGATGATTGTATATCATAATCATAACTATTTTTTCTCTCCGTCATCTCCCCCTCCCCCTCCTCTTCCCATCGTCCTCTTTCTCCTCCTCCCCCTCCTCTTCCCATCGTCCTCCTCCTCCTCCTCTTCCTCTAGTCTTATCACTACATCTTTCACAATCCTCTTTGTTTTAACGTAGTTGTGCAGTAATTTTGGTTTAGTTTTGGTATTTGGTGTTACATAATTTCCAAAGTGGTTTACTCACTGACCAAGAATTTTACGACTCATTCGCCATAGGTTCAAACCCAACCCGTTCCCTGGTTTATTTCCAAAGTGTCTTTTAGGCTCCTTTCCTATTCTGGCACTTGTATATCTTACTCAGTTTTTATCAGCTTGATTTTCTTTGTATTTTTTCCAAATTCTGTTTCTCTTCCCTCTGGAACATTCATTATTGAATCATTCTCTGTATTTTACACAACCCGTACATAGCAAGCAACTTATTACGAGGCTTCGGTCCGACTTGGACCATTAACTAGTCACCATAACACGCCAAGGTAAGGGAGCTAGTGTATATACCAGATGAAGACAGTGACGGGAGAGGGAGAGAGAGGTACAGGTAGACACTGTGGTAGTAGCAGTAGTGCACCTAGTAGTAGCAGTAGTAGTAGTAATAGTAATAATAGTAGGTATAGTGATAATGGTAGGTATAGTAATAACAGTAGGTATAGTAATAGTAATAATAAGATATAGTAATAGTAATAGGTATAGTAATAGTAGGTATAGTAATAATAGTAATGTAGCAATAATAGTAATGTAGTAGTAATAGTAGTAGTGGTAGTGACTAGTAGAGAAGTGGTTTGAATATTTTCTTCTTGATATCGTGACTCTCTTATCTCTATCTTTCTTTGTACACTTTTACCTTTGTTGTTCGTCACTACACGTCTCAGAACATTTTTGATGGTATCGTTGTTCTCGTTCGTCTAGTTCATGTTCTTCAGTTCTTCTTCCATGTCCAGCACATACTTAGAACTTACTACCACGTGATCCCTGGTAATTATTGAGGTCTCTTAAGGTAAAGTCACTTATCTCGTATTTATTTTGTGAGAAAACTAGGTTTACCCTGGGTTATTTACCCTCCCTTACCTCCTTGTTGTGTACACGTGTGTGTGTGTGTGTGTGTGTGTGTGTGTGTGTGTGTGTGTGTGTGTGTGTGTGTGTGTGTGTGTGTTGGGTGAAGGCGTGGTACTTGTTCCCCTTGAGAGAATGGCTGTGCTGTGTCACGATCATTGCAAGCTTTCTTACTGAGGTTTCTCTCTCTCTCTCTCTCTCTCTCTCTCTCTCTCTCTCTCTCTCTCTCTCTCTCTCTCTCTCTCTCTCTCTCTCTCTCTCTCTCTCTCTCTCTTCCTCTCCCTCTCCCTCTCCCTCTCCCTCTCCCTCTCCCTCTCTCTCTCTCTCTCTCTCTCTCTCTCTCTCTCTCTCTCTCCAGTAACGTGTAAATATGTCAGCCAAAGAGAGAGAGAAATGCTAATATATACATAGATACCGGAAGGGATGGTCTAGACCCTACACACTACATTAACATACTGGAACGACAGATATGGGTACATAAAATCAAACCAGTGCTCATGACTCCGTGGGTACGGGAGTAAATTCTTGGGTACCTTTGGGTAGTGGTGGTTTTGATGAGGACCTGCCTTGTATAAGCCAGTAGGCCTTCTGTAGTGTTCCTCCAGTCTTATGATCTTAAAAGCAGGGGCACCGTGGGCACAAGTTAACACTCAACTTTCATGGGCTGACATTTGACACTCTACCAGAAGATATCAGAAATATTGCTGGAACAAGTGTAGAGGGTTTCAGAAAGAAACTCGACCAGTATACACACACAACCCGCACCTAGGACAGATTTAGATTTGGCCAGGCTAGTTTATTGTGCACCCCATATCCATACTGTGGAGGGTAGCGCAAGAGCATATGGATACACAATAGGCCTAGGAACTAGGCCTCAAAAGGGTTAACATGAGTACATCTGGATTTATATCTGCAGTTCACTTACCTGTTGCAAGCAGATTTGCTTAATATATCTGGTATCTTATTTTAGTTAATAGAGCTTGACATATCACATAGGCTATTATACTGTCTCTATATTCCTCAGTAAGTGGACAACTGTTAGGTAAGACACATATGCAACAGTTAGGTATCTTTATTTTGAAACGTTTCGCCTACACAGTAGGCTTCTTCAGTCGAGTACAGAAAAGTTGATAGAAGCAGAAGAGACTTGAAGACTGAAGAAGCCTGCTGTGTAGGCGAAACGTTTCAAAATAAAGATACCTAACTGTTGCATATGTGTCTTACCTAACAACCTGTCGGTATTTTATACCATTTTAATGTTCAATCTGTCAGACACTGCGACACAAGGGTATCTTGGTACAGACCTGAAATCAACTTCGACAACCTCTACAAGTGAGAACGGCTGGATTTGAGAGGGACCTGACCTCCCAAAGCGACCTACATCTCACCTCCTGGCGCTATATAAGGCTCCATTCTGTCCTTTCAACTTCATATTGTTTCAGACTTCGGAACAATGCTCTTCTCCAGACTGAGGGACTGACCACCTCAAATCTTTAAGGGTGATGGACTGATTACATCGTCTTCAAGTCTCTTCTGCTTCTATCAACTTTTCTGTACTCGACTGAAGAAGCCTACTGTGTAGGCGAAACGTTTCATAATAAAGATACCTAACTGTTGCATATGTGTCTTACCTAACAACCTGTCGGTATTTTATACCATTTTAATGTTCAAGTGGACAACTAAGCACATAGTGTTCAAGATAGTGACCATAGGCCTGGTCACATACTTTTCATTTGATCCGATTATGTGTGTGTTTGACAAACTGTCAAAAGCACTTGTGACCAAGCCTAAACCTGGCTACTACAATATCAGACTGTCAGAAGTACTTGTGACCAAGCCTAAACCAGGCTTCTACAACATCAGACTGTCAGAAGTACTTGTGACCAAGCCTAAACCAGGCTACTATAACATCAGACTGTCAGAAGTACTTGTGACCAAGCCTAAACCAGGCTACTATAACATCAGACTGTCAGAAGTACTTGTGACCAAGCCTAAACCAGGCTACTATAATATCAGACTGTCAGAAGTACTTGTGACCAAGCCTAAACCAGGCTACTATAACATCAGACTGTCAGAAGTACTTGTGACCAAGCCTAAACCAGGCTACTATAACATCAGACTGTCAGAAGTACTTGTGACCAAGCCTAAACCAGGCTACTATAATATCAGACTGTCAGAAGTACTTGTGACCAAGCCTAAACCAGGCTACTATAACATCAGACTGTCAGAAGTACTTGTGACCAAGCCTAAACCAGGCTACTATAACATCAGACTGTCAGAAGTACTTGTGACCAAGCCTAAACCAGGCTACTATAACATCAGACTGTCAGAAGTACTTGTGACCAAGCCTAAACCAGGCTACTATAATATCAGACTGTCAGAAGTACTTGTGACCAAGCCTAAACCAGGCTACTATAACATCAGACTGTCAGAAGTACTTGTGACCAAGCCTAAACCAGACTACTACAACATCAGACTGTCAGAAGTAATTGTGACCAAGCCTAAACCAGGCTACTACAACATCAGACTGTCAGAAGTACTTGTGACCAAGCCTAAGCCAGACTACTACAACACCACAGTGTCAGAAGTACTTGTGACCAAGCCTAAACCAGGCTACTACAACATCAGACTGTCAGAAGTACTTGTGACCAAGCCTAAACCAGGCTACTACAACATCAGACTGTCAGAAGTACTTGTGACCAAGCCTAAGCCAGACTACTACAACACCACACTGTCAGAAGTACTTGTGACCAAGCCTAAGCCAGACTACTACAACACCACACTGTCAGAAGTACTTGTGACCAAGCCTAAGCCAGACTACTACAACACCACACTGTCAGAAGTACTTGTGACCAAGCCTAAGCCAGACTACTACAACACCACACTGTCAGAAGTACTTGTGACCAAGCCTAAGCCAGACTACTACAACACCACACTGTCAGAAGTACTTGTGACCAAGCCTAAGCCAGACTACTACAACACCACACTGTCAGAAGTACTTGTGACCAAGCCTAAGCCAGACTACTACAACATCAGACTGTCAGAAGTACTTGTGACCAAGCCTAAGCCAGACTACTACAACACCACACTGTCAGAAGTACTTGTGACCAAGCCTAAGCCAGACTACTACAACACCACACTGTCAGAAGTACTTGTGACCAAGCCTAAGCCAGACTACTACAACACCACACTGTCAGAAGTACTTGTGACCAAGCCTAAGCCAGACTACTACAACACCACACTGTCAGAAGTACTTGTGACCAAGCCTAAGCCAGACTACTACAACACCACACTGTCAGAAGTACTTGTGACCAAGCCTAAGCCAGACTACTACAACACCACACTGTCAGAAGTACTTGTGACCAAGCCTAAGCCAGACTACTACAACACCACACTGTCAGAAGTACTTGTGACCAAGCCTAAGCCAGACTACTACAACAAGCCAGTGTTCACATTCCAGTTTGCTTCATAAACGTACTTATCAACGTTGATGTTATCATAGTGAGTTACAGTTGTACTCAGTTTCATTATTTACTATTATTCTGTCCGACTTGGAACATTATCTATCCACACTCGCTAGTTAATGGTACAAGTCGGAGCGAGTGGTACAACCTCCTCTCTCCTATGTGCGGGTTATTTGTGTATTGTTCCAGTCATGGTATTGTACCATTTTATTCTTTATTGATCACTATGTCTGCTAAGAGTGTGATGTATTTGTGGGTCAGTGGACTGCCAGCAGCAACAGCCTGGTTGAGCAGATAAGAACCAGACAAGCCTGGCCCAGGGTTTTGCTGGGGGAGTAGCGGAACTCTGGAAATCGGTCACAGGTACAGCATAGGTTTATGACTTAGACATTTTTGCAATGCTTTGATGTTCTTATTGAGGTTCTGAACACATCGACTCCAGACTGAGGGACTGATTACCCTAACCTCCTCCTCCTCATCTACCGTTCTTCTCTGTATTGGACTGAAGACACCACTGACTGACGAAACTCTTTTTCCACATTAAAGATTCTGAAATATTACACAAGTGTCTCATTTTTCACCTTGTTGCTTTTTAAACAGTTTAGTGGAAGGTCTTGTTCAGATCGCCAAAAGTTCCAGCTGTGGGTCGTCGTATAACTAAGACCCTTCCCCTGAATGTTCCCTGGATGACCCCTACCACTGAAGGTTCCCTGGATGACCCCTACCACTGAAGGTTCCCTGGATGACCCCTACCACTGAAGGTTTCCTGGATGACCCCTACCACTGAAGGTTCCCTGGATGACCCCTACCACTGAAGGTTCCCTGGATGACCCCTACCACTGAAGGTTTCCTGGATGACCCCTACCACTGAAGGTTCCCTGGATGACCCCTACCACTGAAGGTTTCCTGGATGACCCCTACCACTGAAGGTTTCCTGGATGACCCCTACCACTGAAGGTTTCCTGGATGACCCCTACCACTGAAGGTTTCCTGGATGACCCCTACCACTGAAGGTTCCCTGGATGACCCCTACCACTGAAGGTTTCCTGGATGACCCCTACCACTGAAGGTTCCCTGGATGACCCCTACCACTGAAGGTTCCCTGGATGACCCCTACCACTGAAGGTTCCCTGGATGACCCCTTCCCCTGAAAGTTCCCTGGATGACCCCTTCCCCTGAAGGTTCCCTGGATGACCCCTTCCCCAGAAGGTTCCCTGGATGACCCCTTCCCCTGAAGGTTCCCTGGATGACCCCTTCCCCTGAAGGTTCCCTGGATGACCCCTTCCCCAGAAGGTTTCCTGGATGACCCCTACCACTGAAGGTTTCCTGGATGACCCCTACCACTGAAGGTTTCCTGGATGACCCCTACCACTGAAGGTTTCCTGGATGACCCCTACCACTGAAGGTTTCCTGGATGACCCCTACCACTGAAGGTTTCCTAGATGACCCCTACCACTGAAGGTTTCCTGGATGACCCCTACCACTGAAGGTTTCCTGGATGACCCCTACCACTGAAGGTTTCCTGGATGACCCCTACCACTGAAGGTTTCCTGGATGACCCCTACCACTGAAGGTTTCCTGGATGACCCCTACCACTGAAGGTTTCCTGGATGACCCCTACCACTGAAGGTTTCCTGGATGACCCCTACCACTGAAGGTTTCCTGGATGACCCCTACCACTGAAGGTTCCCTGGATGACCCCTACCACTGAAGGTTTCCTGGATGACCCCTACCACTGAAGGTTCCCTGGATGACCCCTACCACTGAAGGTTTCCTGGATGACCCCTACCACTGAAGGTTTCCTGGATGACCCCTACCACTGAAGGTTCCCTGGATGACCCCTACCACTGAAGGTTTCCTGGATGACCCCTACCACTGAAGGTTCCCTGGATGACCCCTACCACTGAAGGTTTCCTGGATGACCCCTACCACTGAAGGTTTCCTGGATGACCCCTACCACTGAAGGTTTCCTGGATGACCCCTACCACTGAAGGTTTCCTGGATGACCCCTACCACTGAAGGTTTCCTGGATGACCCCTACCACTGAAGGTTTCCTGGATGACCCCTACCACTGAAGGTTTCCTGGATGACCCCTACCACTGAAGGTTTCCTGGATGACCCCTACCACTGAAGGTTCCCTGGATGACCCCTACCACTGAAGGTTCCCTGGATGACCCCTACCACTGAAGGTTCCCTGGATGACCCCTACCACTGAAGGTTTCCTGGATGACCCCTACCACTGAAGGTTTCCTGGATGACCCCTACCACTGAAGGTTCCCTGGATGACCCCTACCACTGAAGGTTCCCTGGATGACCCCTACCACTGAAGGTTTCCTGGATGACCCCTACCACTGAAGGTTCCCTGGATGACCCCTACCACTGAAGGTTCCCTGGATGACCCCTACCACTGAAGGTTCCCTGGATGACCCCTACCACTGAAGGTTTCCTGGATGACCCCTACCACTGAAGGTTTCCTGGATGACCCCTACCACTGAAGGTTCCCTGGATGACCCCTACCACTGAAGGTTTCCTGGATAACCCCTACCACTGAAGGTTCCCTGGATGACCCCTACCACTGAAGGTTTCCTGGATGACCCCTACCACTGAAGGTTTCCTGGATGACCCCTACCACTGAAGGTTCCCTGGATGACCCCTACCACTGAAGGTTCCCTGGATGACCCCTACCACTGAAGGTTTCCTGGATGACCCCTACCACTGAAGGTTCCCTGGATGACCCCTACCACTGAAGGTTTCCTGGATGACCCCTACCACTGAAGGTTTCCTGGATGACCCCTACCACTGAAGGTTCCCTGGATGACCCCTACCACTGAAGGTTCCCTGGATGACCCCTACCACTGAAGGTTTCCTGGATGACCCCTACCACTGAAGGTTTCCTGGATGACCCCTACCACTGAAGGTTCCCTGGATGACCCCTACCACTGAAGGTTTCCTGGATGACCCCTACCACTGAAGGTTCCCTGGATGACCCCTACCACTGAAGGTTTCCTGGATGACCCCTACCACTGAAGGTTCCCTGGATGACCCCTACCACTGAAGGTTCCCTGGATGACCCCTACCACTGAAGGTTCCCTGGATGACCCCTACCACTGAAGGTTTCCTGGATGACCCCTACCACTGAAGGTTTCCTGGATGACCCCTACCACTGAAGGTTCCCTGGATGACCCCTACCACTGAAGGTTCCCTGGATGACCCCTACCACTGAAGGTTTCCTGGATGACCCCTACCACTGAAGGTTCCCTGGATGACCCCTACCACTGAAGGTTCCCTGGATGACCCCTACCACTGAAGGTTTCCTGGATGACCCCTACCACTGAAGGTTCCCTGGATGACCCCTACCACTGAAGGTTTCCTGGATGACCCCTACCACTGAAGGTTTCCTGGATGACCCCTACCACTGAAGGTTTCCTGGATGACCCCTACCACTGAAGGTTTCCTGGATGACCCCTACCACTGAAGGTTTCCTGGATGACCCCTACCACTGAAGGTTTCCTGGATGACCCCTACCACTGAAGGTTTCCTGGATGACCCCTACCACTGAAGGTTTCCTGGATGACCCCTACCACTGAAGGTTTCCTGGATGACCCCTTCCACTGAAGGTTTCCTGGATGACCCCTACCACTGAAGGTTCCCTGGATGACCCCTACCACTGAAGGTTTCCTGGATGACCCCTACCACTGAAGGTTTCCTGGATGACCCCTACCACTGAAGGTTCCCTGGATGACCCCTACCACTGAAGGTTTCCTGGATGACCCCTACCACTGAAGGTTCCCTGGATGACCCCTACCACTGAAGGTTCCCTGGATGACCCCTACCACTGAAGGTTTCCTGGATGACCCCTACCACTGAAGGTTCCCTGGATGACCCCTACCACTGAAGGTTCCCTGGATGACCCCTACCACTGAAGGTTTCCTGGATGACCCCTACCACTGAAGGTTCCCTGGATGACCCCTACCACTGAAGGTTTCCTGGATGACCCCTACCACTGAAGGTTTCCTGGATGACCCCTTCCCCAGAAGTTTGACATCCCTGGATGACCCCTTCCCCAGAAGGTTGACATCCCTGGATGACACCTTCCCCAGAAGGTTGACATCCCTGGATGACACCTTCCCCAGAAGGTTGACATCCCTGGATGACCCCTTCCCCAGAAGGTTGACATCCCTGGATGACACCTTCCCCAGAAGGTTGACATCCCTGGATGACACCTTCCCCAGAAGGTTGACATCCCTGGATGACCCCTTCCCCAGAAGGTTGACATCCCTGGATGACACCTTCCCCAGAAGGTTGACATCCCTGGATGACACCTTCCCCAGAAGGTTGACATCCCTGGATGACACCTTCCCCAGAAGGTTGACATCCCTGGATGACACCTTCCCCAGAAGGTTGACATCCCTGGATGACACCTTCCCCAGAAGGTTGACATCCCTGGATGACACCTTCCCCAGAAGGTTGACATCCCTGGATGACACCTTCCCCAGAAGGTTGACATCCCTGGATGACCCCTTCCCCAGAAGGTTGACATCCCTGGATGACCCCTTCCCCAGAAGGTTGACATCCCTGGATGACACCTTCCCCAGAAGGTTGACATCTCTGGATGACACCTTCCCCAGAAGGTTGACATCCCTGGATGACACCTTCCCCAGAAGGTTGACATCCCTGGATGACCCCTTCCCCAGAAGGTTGACATCCCTGGATGACCCCTTCCCCAGAAGGTTGACATCCCTGGATGACCCCTTCCCCAGAAGGTTGACATCCCTGGATGACCCCTTCCCCAGAAGGTTGACATCCCTGGATGACCCCTTCCCCAGAAGGTTGACATCCCTGGATGACACCTTCCCCAGAAGGTTGACATCCCTGGATGACACCTTCCCCAGAAGGTTGACATCCCTGGATGACACCTTCCCCAGAAGGTTGACATCCCTGGATGACACCTTCCCCAGAAGGTTGACATCCCTGGATGACACCTTCCCCAGAAGGTTGACATCCCTGGATGACCCCTTCCCCAGAAGGTTGACATCCCTGGATGACCCCTTCCCCAGAAGGTTGACATCCCTGGATGACCCCTTCCCCAGAAGGTTGACATCCCTGGATGACACCTTCCCCAGAAGGTTGACATCCCTGGATGACACCTTCCCCAGAAGGTTGACATCCCTGGATGACACCTTCCCCAGAAGGTTGACATCCCTGGATGACACCTTCCCCAGAAGGTTGACATCCCTGGATGACACCTTCCCCAGAAGGTTGACATCCCTGGATGACACCTTCCCCAGAAGGTTGACATCCCTGGGTGACACCTTCCCCAGAAGGTTGACATCCCTGGATGACACCTTCCCCAGAAGGTTGACATCCCTGGATGACACCTTCCCCAGAAGGTTGACATCCCTGGATGACACCTTCCCCAGAAGGTTGACATCCCTGGATGACCCCTTCCCCAGAAGGTTGACATCCCTGGATGACCCCTTCCCCAGAAGGTTGACATCCCTGGATGACCCCTTCCCCAGAAGGTTGACATCCCTGGATGACACCTTCCCCAGAAGGTTGACATCCCTGGATGACACCTTCCCCAGAAGGTTGACATCCCTGGATGACACCTTCCCCAGAAGGTTGACATCCCTGGATGACACCTTCCCCAGAAGGTTGACATCCCTGGATGACACCTTCCCCAGAAGGTTGACATCCCTGGATGACACCTTCCCCAGAAGGTTGACATCCCTGGATGACACCTTCCCCAGAAGGTTGACATCCCTGGATGACACCTTCCCCAGAAGGTTGACATCCCTGGATGACACCTTCCCCAGAAGGTTGACATCCCTGGATGACACCTTCCCCAGAAGGTTGACATCCCTGGATGACACCTTCCCCAGAAGGTTGACATCCCTGGATGACACCTTCCCCAGAAGGTTGACATCCCTGGATGACACCTTCCCCAGAAGGTTGACATCCCTGGATGACACCTTCCCCAGAAGGTTGACATCCCTGGATGACACCTTCCCCAGAAGGTTGACATCCCTGGATGACACCTTCCCCAGAAGGTTGACATCCCTGGATGACACCTTCCCCAGAAGGTTGACATCCCTGGATGACACCTTCCCCAGAAGGTTGACATCCCTGGATGACACCTTTCCCAGAAGGTTAATATCCCTGGGTAACCCCTTCCACTGTGGGTTAATATCCCTGGATGACCCCTTCCCCAGAAGGTTGACATCCCTGGATGACCCCTTCCCCAGAAGGTTGACATCCCTGGATGACACCTTCCCCAGAAGGTTGACATCCCTGGATGACCCCTTCCCCAGAAGGTTGACATCCCTGGATGACACCTTCCCCAGAAGGTTGACATCCCTGGATGACACCTTCCCCAGAAGGTTGACATCCCTGGATGACACCTTCCCCAGAAGGTTGACATCCCTGGATGACACCTTTCCCAGAAGGTTAATATCCCTGGGTAACCCCTTCCACTGTGGGTTAATATCCCTGGATGCTCCTCCCCAGGGTTAACCCAGGATGCCCTAGAAAAGCCAGGCACTGTGGTTAATTTTCCTAGAGAAAGCAGAGAGAGGAAGCAAGCCATATTTGTGGCTTTCATTGTGTGTGAACAAAGGTGCCTTATCTTGTGTCGTCTTCTTACGTTTCGCCATATAGTGGCGAAACGTTTCCACAATAAAGATACCGAAGTGTTGCACATGGGTTTAATTTGTGACCAGCCTAGCTGATCAGGCCTCGACCCACCAGGAGACCTGGTGGGTCGAGGAAGGGAACCCTTTACCAGGCCTGGTAAAGGATAATTACCCCTTTCCAGGCCTGGTAAAGGGTTTTAAGAGGTACGTAAGTTGCCTCGTATACTAATATCATATTCATTTATCCACTAATCTACCTTGTACATAATTACTAGTACACTTGCTTTGTTTGGTAAGGTGACGTCCAGGATCTTTGCTTAATTCTTGGTATAACTTAACAAATCTGTGATGACAACTGTGTTGTGGAGGTCTGAGCTTTGGTCAGTTGTGTTGTGGAGGTCTGAGCTTTGGTCAGTTGTGTTGTGAAGGTCTGAGCTTTGGTCAGTTGTGTTGTGGAGGTCTGAGCTTTGGTCAGTTGTGTTGTGGAGGTCTGAGCTTTGGTCAGTTGTGTTGTGGAGGTCTGAGCTTTGGTCAGTTGTGTTGTGGAGGTCTGAGCTTTGGTCAGTTGTGTTGTAGAGGTCTGAGCTTTGGTCAGTTGTGTTGTGGAGGTCTGAGCTTTGGTCAGTTGTGTTGTAGAGGTCTGAGCTTTGGTCAGTTGTGTTGTGGAGGTCTGAGCTTTGGTCAGTTGTGTTGTGGAGGTCTGAGCTTTGGTCAGTTGTGTTGTGGAGGTCTGAGCTTTGGTCAGTTGTGTTGTGGAGGTCTGAGCTTTGGTCAGTTGTGTTGTAGAGGTCTGAGCTTTGGTCAGTTGTGTTGTGGAGGTCTGAGCTTTGGTCAGTTGTGTTGTGGAGGTCTGAGCTTTGGTCAGTTGTGTTGTGGAGGTCTGAGCTTTGGTCAGTTGTGTTGTGGAGGTCTGAGCTTTGGTCAGTTGTGTTGTGGAGGTCTGAGCTTTGGTCAGTTGTGTTGTAGAGGTCTGAGCTTTGGTCAGTTGTGTTGTGGAGGTCTGAGCTTTGGTCAGTTGTGTTGTGGAGGTCTGAGCTTTGGTCAGTTGTGTTGTAGAGGTCTGAGCTTTGGTCAGTTGTGTTGTAGAGGTCTGAGCTTTGGTCAGTTGTGTTGTAGAGGTCTGAGCTTTGGTCAGTTGTGTTGTAGAGGTCTGAGCTTTGGTCAGTTGTGTTGTGGAAGTCTGAGCTTTGGTCAGTTGTGTTGTGGAGGTCTGAGCTTTGGTCAATTGTGTTGTGGAGGTCTGAGCTTTGGTCAGTTGTGTTGTGGAGGTCTGAGCTTTGGTCAGTTGTGTTGTGGAGGTCTGAGCCTTGGTCAGTTGTGTTGTAGAGGTCTGAGCTTTGGTCAGTTGTGTTGTAGAGGTCTGAGCTTTGGTCAGTTGTGTTGTAGAGGTCTGAGCTTTGGTCAGTTGTGTTGTAGAGGTCTGAGCTTTGGTCAGTTGTGTTGTGGAGGTCTGAGCTTTGGTCAGTTGTGTTGTGGAGGTCTGAGCCTTGGTCAGTTGTGTTGTAGAGGTCTGAGCTTTGGTCAGTTGTGTTGTAGAGGTCTGAGCTTTGGTCAGTTGTGTTGTAGAGGTCTGAGCTTTGGTCAGTTGTGTTGTGGAGGTCTGAGCTTTGGTCAGTTGTGTTGTAGAGGTCTGAGCTTTGGTCAGTTGTGTTGTAGAGGTCTGAGCTTTGGTCAGTTGTGTTGTGGAGGTCTGAGCTTTGGTCAGTTGTGTTGTAGAGGTCTGAGCTTTGGTCAGTTGTGTTGTAGAGGTCTGAGCTTTGGTCAGTTGTGTTGTAGAGGTCTGAGCTTTGGTCAGTTGTGTTGTAGAGGTCTGAGCTTTGGTCAGACCTCTACACCATAATTGTCATCAAATCAAATGCGATGGTAATTATGGATAAGCTAGATAAGAGTGGATAAATGAACGTGATATTAGGAGAGAGGGAACTTGTGTGCCCTTTAATGCACAGCAACCAACTATCCGGGGAAGTACCACCTTCCACGAAGGTATAACCCTCCAGAGGGGGCTACTACCCTCCCGAGGGGGCTACTACCCTCCCGAGGGGGCTACTACCCTCCAGAGGGGGCTACTACTCTCCAGAGGGGGATACTACCCTCCAGAGGGGGATACTACCCTCCCGAGGGGGCTACTACCCTCCCGAGGGGGCTACTACCCTCCAGAGGGGGCTACTATCCAGAGGGGGATACTACCCTCCAGAGGGGGATACTACCCTCCCGAGGGGGCTACTACCCTCCCGAGGGGGCTACTACCTTCCAGAGGGGGCTACTACCCTCCAGAGGGGGATACTACTCTCCAGAGGGGGACACTACCCTCCAGAGGGGGATACTACCCTCCAGAGGGGGATACTACCCTCCAGAGGGGGCTACTACCCTCCAGAGGGGGCTACTACCCTCCAGAGGGGGCTACCACCCTCCAGAGAGAGCTACCACCCTCCAGAGGGGGCTACTACCCTCCAGAGGGGGCTACTACCCTCCAGAGGGGGCTACTACCCTCCAGAGGGGGCTACTACCCTCCAGAGGGGGCTACTACCCTCCAGAGGGGGCTACTACCCTCCAGAGGGGGCTACTACCCTCCAGAGGGGGCTACTACCCTCCAGAGGGGGCTACTACCCTCCAGAGGGGGCTACTACGCTCCAGAGGGGGCTACTACCCTCCAGAGGGGGCTACTACCCTCCAGAGGGGGCTACTACCCTCCAGAGGGGGCTACTACCCTCCAGAGGGGGCTACTACCCTCCAGAGAGGTAATACCTTCCTGTCAAAAAAGTGTTAGGCGCCTGTTAACCCGAGAAGACATCGCTGAGTGGTGTCAGTGTGAGAGTGGTGGCCTACCCACATCGCTGAGTGGTGTCAGTGTGAGAGTGGTGACCTACCCACATCGCTGAGTGGTGTCAGTGTGAGAGTGGTGACCTACCCACATCGCTGAGTGGTGTTGTCAGTGTGAGAGTGGTGGCCTACCCACATCGCTGAGTGGTGTCAGTGTGAGAGTGGTGGCCTACCCACATCGCTGAGTGGTGTTGTCAGTGTGAGGGTGGTGACCTACCCACATCGCTGAGTGTTGTTGTCAGTGTGAGGGTGGTGACCTACCCACATCGCTGAGTGGTGTTGTCAGTGTGAGGGTGGTGACCTACCCACATCGCTGAGTGGTGTTGTCAGTGTGAGAGTGGTGACCTACCCACATCGCTGAGTGTTGTTGTCAGTGTGAGGGTGGTGACCTACCCACATCGCTGAGTGGTGTTGTCAGTGTGAGAGTGGTGACCTACCCACATCGCTGAGTGGTGTTGTCAGTGTGAGAGTGGTGGCCTACCCACATCGCTGAGTGGTGTTGTCAGTGTGAGAGTGGTGACCTACCCACATCGCTGAGTGGTGTTGTCAGTGTGAGAGTGGTGACCTACCCACATCGCTGAGTGGTGTTGTCAGTGTGAGGGTGGTGACCTACCCACATCGCTGAGTGGTGTTGTCAGTGTGAGAGTGGTGACCTACCCACATCGCTGAGTGTTGTTGTCAGTGTGAGGGTGGTGACCTACCCACATCGCTGAGTGGTGTTGTCAGTGTGAGGGTGGTGACCTACCCACATCGCTGAGTGGTGTTGTCAGTGTGAGAGTGGTGACCTACCCACATCGCTGAGTGGTGTTGTCAGTGTGAGGGTGGTGACCTACCCACATCGCTGAGTGGTGTCAGTGTGAGAGTGGTGACCTACCCACATCGCTGAGTGTTGTTGTCAGTGTGAGGGTGGTGACCTACCCACATCGCTGAGTGGTGTCAGTGTGAGAGTGGTGACCTACCCACATCGCTGAGTGGTGTTGTCAGTGTGAGAGTGGTGACCTACCCACATCGCTGAGTGGTGTTGTCAGTGTGAGGATGGTGACCTACCCACATCGCTGAGTGGTGTTGTCAGTGTGAGGGTGGTGACCTACCCACATCGCTGAGTGGTGTCAGTGTGAGGGTGGTGACCTACCCACATCGCTGAGTGGTGTCAGTGTGAGGGTGGTGACCTACCCACATCGCTGAGTGGTGTTGTCAGTGTGAGGGTGGTGACCTACCCACATCGCTGAGTGGTGTCAGTGTGAGGGTGGTGACCTACCCACATCGCTGAGTGGTGTCAGTGTGAGGGTGGTGACCTACCCACATCGCTGAGTGGTGTTGTCAGTGTGAGAGTGGTGACCTACCCACATCGCTGAGTGGTGTTGTCAGTGTGAGGGTGGTGACCTACCCACATCGCTGAGTGGTGTTGTCAGTGTGAGGGTGGTGACCTACCCACATCGCTGAGTGGTGTTGTCAGTGTGAGGGTGGTGACCTACCCACATCGCTGAGTGGTGTCAGTGTGAGAGTGGTGACCTACCCACATCGCTGAGTGGTGTTGTCAGTGTGAGGGTGGTGACCTACCCACATCGCTGAGTGGTGTTGTCAGTGTGAGGGTGGTGACCTACCCACATCGCTGAGTGGTGTTGTCAGTGTGAGGGTGGTGACCTACCCACATCGCTGAGTGGTGTTGTCAGTGTGAGGGTGGTGACCTACCCACATCGCTGAGTGGTGTCAGTGTGAGAGTGGTAACCTACCCACATCGCTGAGTGGTGTTGTCAGTGTGAGAGTGGTGACCTACCCACATCGCTGAGTGGTGTTGTCAGTGTGAGGGTGGTGACCTACCCACATCGCTGAGTGGTGTTGTCAGTGTGAGAGTGGTGACCTACCCACATCGCTGAGTGGTGTTGTCAGTGTGAGAGTGGTGACCTACCCACATCGCTGAGTGGTGTTGTCAGTGTGAGAGTGGTGACCTACCCACATCGCTGAGTGGTGTTGTCAGTGTGAGAGTGGTGACCTACCCACATCGCTGAGTGGTGTTGTCAGTGTGAGAGTGGTGACCTACCCACATCGCTGAGTGGTGTTGTCAGTGTGAGAGTGGTGACCTACCCACATCGCTGAGTGGTGTTGTCAGTGTGAGGGTGGTGACCTACCCACATCGCTGAGTGGTGTTGTCAGTGTGAGGGTGGTGACCTACCCACATCGCTGAGTGTTGTCAGTGTGAGAGTGGTGACCTACCCACATCGCTGAGTGTTGTCAGTGTGAGGGTGGTGACCTACCCACATCGCTGAGTGTTGTCAGTGTGAGGGTGGTGACCTACCCACATCGCTGAGTGTTGTCAGTGTGAGGGTGGTGACCTACCCACATCGCTGAGTGTTGTCAGTGTGAGGGTGGTGACCTACCCACATCGCTGAGTGTTGTCAGTGTGAGGGTGGTGACCTACCCACATCGCTGAGTGTTGTCAGTGTGAGGGTGGTGACCTACCCACATCGCTGAGTGTTGTCAGTGTGAGGGTGGTGACCTACCCACATCGCTGAGTGTTGTCAGTGTGAGGGTGGTGACCTACCCACAAGACAGGTAGTACAATATTACCATCATTCTACCGGGTTGACGATGCATTGTCACGGCTGGGTATTGTGTGGGGGAATGAGGCACTCACCATGGGGTTTTTTAACCGCGGGGTCACCGTGGGGGTCAGCCCGGGGTCAACGAGCCCAGCCCACCACTTGTAGCTCTCTCTGTCAACACTGACAGACGCGAAAAATCAAACATGTGCAACATCTGGGTATGTCTATTTGTAGACGTTTCGCCCTCCAGTGACTTTATAAATACAAATTCAAGGACATAATTAAAATTTGTATTGATAGCCACTGGAGGGCGAAACGTCTACAATAAAGATACCCAGATGTTGTACGTGAGTTTGATTCACCTTGACGGTATTGTATACCAGACACGTGCACTGACAGTTTTGTAAGTCAGGTTCTTGTACCTACACTGGTGACTTGTACCTACACTGGTGACTTGTACCTACACTGGTGACTTGTACCTACACTGGTGACTTGTACTTACACGGGTGACTTGTACCTACACGGGTGACTTGTACCTACACTGGTGACTTGTACTTACACGGGTGACTTGTACCTACACTGGTGACTTGTACCTACACTGGTGACTTGTACCTACACGGGTGACTTGTACCTACACTGGTGACTTGTACCTACACTGGTGACTTGTACCTACACTGGTGACTTGTACCTACACTGGTGACTTGTACCTACACTGGTGACTTGTACCTACACGGGTGACTTGTACTTACACTGGTGACTTGTACCTACACTGGTGACTTGTACCTACACGGGTGACTTGTACCTACACTGGTGACTTGTACCTACACTGGTGACTTGTACTTACACGGGTGACTTGTACCTACGCTGGTGACTTGTACCTACACTGGTGACTTGTACCTACACGGGTGACTTGTACCTACACTGGTGACTTGTACTTACACGGGTGACTTGTACCTACACTGGTGACTTGTACTTACACGGGTGACTTGTACCTACACTGGTGACTTGTACCTACACTGGTGACTTGTACCTACACTGGTGACTTGTACCTACACGGGTGACTTGTACCTACACGGGTGACTTGTACCTACACTGGTGACTTGTACTTACACGGGTGACTTGTACCTACACTGGTGACTTGTACTTACACGGGTGACTTGTACCTACACTGGTGACTTGTACCTACACGGGTGACTTGTACCTACACTGGTGACTTGTACCTACACGGGTGACTTGTACCTACACTGGTGACTTGTACCTACACTGGTGACTTGTACCTACACGGGTGACTTGTACCTACACGGGTGACTTGTACCTACACTGGTGACTTGTACCTACACTGGTGACTTGTACCTACACAGGTGACTTGTACCTACACGGGTGACTTGTACCTACACGGGTGACTTGTACCTACACTGGTGACTTGTACTTACACGGGTGACTTGTACCTACACTGGTGACTTATACCTACACTGGTGACTTGTACCTACACTGGTGACTTGTACCTACACTGGTGACTTGTACCTACACTGGTGACTTGTACTTACACGGGTGACTTGTACCTACACTGGTGACTTATACCTACACTGGTGACTTGTACCTACACTGGTGACTTGTACCTACACGGGTGACTTTTCTCTGACTTTGTTCCTGTGATTTTTTCTGGATCCCTGACAGGCTGGGAGCACCAACAGCCAGGATGGTCGCTCTGGCAGGAGTGAGGCGTGGTCCAGGACCGGTTTGAGGGGGCGCTGACCCCCAGCACCATTCGTAGGCAACTCGTGATCACAACATAGGCTTCCAGAATATTTAGTTTTATTAAAAAGTTTCGACCATAACCCACACATAGACGACGTTTTGATCGTTTCTGGGCGTTTATCGAGTTTAGGGAGGATCGAAATGTCGTTAAGAGTCCTAGCTTAAGTATGGGTTAGTTGTGAATTGTTGCAGCCAGGGTATTGTGGGTTTGTGGGTTGTGAATTGTTGCAGCCAGGGTATTGTGGCTTTGTGGGTTGTGAATTGTTGCAGCCAGGGTATTGTGGCTTTGTGGGTTGTGAATTGTTGTAGCCAGGATATTGTGGCTTTGTGGGTTGTGAATTATTGTAGCCAGGGTATTGTGGCTTTGTGGGTTGTGAATTATTGCAGCCAGGGTATTGTGGCTTTGTGGGTTGTGAATTGTTGTAGCCAGGGTATTGTGGCTTTGTGGGTTGTGAATTGTTGCAGCCAGGGTATTGTGGGTTGTGAATTGTTGCAGCCAGGGTATTGTGGGTTGTGAATTGTTGCAGCCAGGGTATTGTGGGTTGTGAATTGTTGTAGCCAGGGTATTGTGGGTTGTGAATTGTTGCAGCCAGGGTATTGTGGGTTGTGAATTGTTGTAGCCAGGGTATTGTGGGTTGTGAATTGTTGTAGCCAGGGTATTGTGGGTTGTGAATTGTTGCAGCCAGGGTATTGTGGCTTTGTGGGTTGTGAATTGTTGCAGCCAGGGTATTGTGGGTTGTGAATTGTTGCAGCCAGGGTATTGTGGCTTTGTGGGTTGTGAATTGTTGCAGCCAGGGTATTGTGGCTTTGTGGGTTGTGAATTGTTGTAGCCAGGGTATTGTGGCTTTGTGGGTTGTGAATTGTTGTAGCCAGGGTATTGTGGCTTTGTGGGTTGTGAATTGTTGTAGCCAGGGTATTGTGGCTTTGTGGGTTGTGAATTGTTGCAGCCAGGGTATTGTGGCTTTGTGGGTTGTGAATTGTTGCAGCCAGGATATTGTGGCTTTGTGGGTTGTGAATTGTTGTAGCCAGGGTATTGTGGCTTTGTGGGTTGTGAATTGTTGTAGCCAGGATATTGTGGCTTTGTGGGTTGTGAATTGTTGCAGCCAGGGTATTGTGGCTTTGTGGGTTGTGAATTGTTGTAGCCAGGATATTGTGGCTTTGTGGGTTGTGAATTGTTGTAGCCAGGGTATTGTGGCTTTGTGGGTTGTGAATTGTTGTAGCCAGGATATTGTGGCTTTGTGGGTTGTGAATTGTTGTAGCCAGGGTATTGTGGGTTGTGAATTGTTGCTGCCAGGGTATTGTGGGTTGTGAATTGTTGCAGCCAGGGTATTGTGGGTTGTGAATTGTTGCTGCCAGGGTATTGTGGCTTTGTGGGTTGTGAATTGTTGCAGCCAGGGTATTGTGGCTTTGTGGGTTGTGAATTGTTGTAGCCAGGATATTGTGGCTTTGTGGGTTGTGAATTGTTGTAGCCAGGGTATTGTGGGTTGTGAATTGTTGCTGCCAGGGTATTGTGGGTTGTGAATTGTTGCAGCCAGGGTATTGTGGGTTGTGAATTGTTGCTGCCAGGGTATTGTGGCTTTGTGGGTTGTGAATTGTTGCAGCCAGGGTATTGTGGGTTGTGAATTGTTGCTGCCAGGGTATTGTGGGTTGTGGATTGTTGCAGCCAGGGTATTGTGGGTTGTGGATTGTTGCAGCCAGGGTATTGTGGGTTGTGGATTGTTGCAGCCAGGGTATTGTGGATTGTGAATTGTTGCAGCCAGGGTATTGTGGGTTGTGAATTGTTGCAGCCAGGGTATTGTGGATTGTTGCAGCCAGGGTATTGTGGGTTGTGGATTGTTGCAGCCAGGGTATTGTGGGTTGTGAATTGTTGCAGCCAGGGTATTGTGGGTTGTGAATTGTTGCTGCCAGGGTATTGTGGGTTGTGAATTGTTGCAGCCAGGGTATTGTGGGTTGTGGATTGTTGCAGCCAGGGTATTGTGGGTTGTGAATTGTTGCAGCCAGGGTATTGTGGGTTGTGAATTGTTGCAGCCAGGGTATTGTGGGTTGTGGCTTGTAGTAGCCAGGGTATTGTGGGTTGTGGCTTGTAGTAGTCAGGGTATTGTGGGTTGTGGCTTGTAGTAGTCAGGGTATTGTGGGTTGTGGCTTGTAGTAGTCAGGGTATTGTGGGTTGTGGCTTGTAGTAGTCAGGGTATTGTGGGTTGTGGCTTGTAGTAGCCAGGGTATTGTGGGTTGTGGCTTGTAATACCCAGGGCATTGTGGGTTGTAACTTGTTGCAGCCAGGGTATTGTGGGTTGTGGATTGTTGTAGTCAGGGTATTGTGGGTTGTGAATTGTTGTAGCCAGGGTATTGTGGGTTGTGGATTGTTGTAGCCAGGGTATTGTGGGTTGTGGATTGTTGTAGCCAGGGTATTGTGGGTTGTGGATTGTTGTAGCCAGGGTATTGTGGGTTGTGGATTGTTGTAGCCAGGGTATTGTGGGTTGTGGATTGTTGTAGCCAGGGTATTGTGGGTTGTGGATTGTTGTAGCCAGGGTATTGTGGGTTGTGGATTGTTGTAGCCAGGGTATTGTGGGTTGTGGATTGTTGTAGCCAGGGTATTGTGGGTTGTGGATTGTTGCAGCCAGGGTATTGTGGGTTGTGAATTGTTGCAGCCAGGGTATTGTGGGTTGTGAATTGTTGCAGCCAGGGTATTGTGGGTTGTGAATTGTTGCTGCCAGGGTATTGTGGCTTTGTGGGTTGTGAATTGTTGCAGCCAGGGTATTGTGGCTTTGTGGGTTGTGAATTGTTGTAGCCAGGATATTGTGGCTTTGTGGGTTGTGAATTGTTGTAGCCAGGGTATTGTGGGTTGTGAATTGTTGCTGCCAGGGTATTGTGGGTTGTGAATTGTTGCAGCCAGGGTATTGTGGGTTGTGAATTGTTGCTGCCAGGGTATTGTGGCTTTGTGGGTTGTGAATTGTTGCAGCCAGGGTATTGTGGGTTGTGAATTGTTGCTGCCAGGGTATTGTGGGTTGTGGATTGTTGCAGCCAGGGTATTGTGGGTTGTGGATTGTTGCAGCCAGGGTATTGTGGGTTGTGGATTGTTGCAGCCAGGGTATTGTGGATTGTGAATTGTTGCAGCCAGGGTATTGTGGGTTGTGAATTGTTGCAGCCAGGGTATTGTGGATTGTTGCAGCCAGGGTATTGTGGGTTGTGGATTGTTGCAGCCAGGGTATTGTGGGTTGTGAATTGTTGCAGCCAGGGTATTGTGGGTTGTGAATTGTTGCTGCCAGGGTATTGTGGGTTGTGAATTGTTGCAGCCAGGGTATTGTGGGTTGTGGATTGTTGCAGCCAGGGTATTGTGGGTTGTGAATTGTTGCAGCCAGGGTATTGTGGGTTGTGAATTGTTGCAGCCAGGGTATTGTGGGTTGTGGATTGTTGTAGCCAGGGTATTGTGGGTTGTGGATTGTTGCAGCCAGGGTATTGTGGGTTGTGGCTTGTAGTAGTCAGGGTATTGTGGGTTGTGGCTTGTAATACCCAGGGCATTGTGGGTTGTGGCTTGTAATAGCCAGGGCATTGTGGGTTGTGGCTTGTAATAGCCAGGGCATTGTGGGTTGTGGATTGTTGTAGCCAGGGTATTGTGGGTTGTGGATTGTTGCAGCCAGGGTATTGTGGGTTGTGGATTGTTGTAGTCAGGGTATTGTGGGTTGTGAATTGTTGTAGCCAGGGTATTGTGGGTTGTGGATTGTTGTAGCCAGGGTATTGTGGGTTGTGGATTGTTGTAGCCAGGGTATTGTGGGTTGTGGATTGTTGTAGCCAGGGTATTGTGGGTTGTGGATTGTTGTAGCCAGGGTATTGTGGGTTGTGGATTGTTGTAGCCAGGGTATTGTGGGTTGTGGATTGTTGTAGCCAGGGTATTGTGGGTTGTGGATTGTTGTAGCCAGGGTATTGTGGGTTGTGGATTGTTGTAGCCAGGGTATTGTGGGTTGTGGATTGTTGCAGCCAGGGTATTGTGGGTTGTGGATTGTTGTAGCCAGGGTATTGTGGGTTGTGGATTGTTGTAGCCAGGGTATTGTGGGTTGTGGATTGTTGTAGCCAGGGTATTGTGGGTTGTGGATTGTTGTAGCCAGGGTATTGTGGGTTGTGGATTGTTGCAGCCAGGGTATTGTGGGTTGTGGATTGTTGTAGCCAGGGTATTGTGGGTTGTGGATTGTTGTAGCCAGGGTATTGTGGGTTGTGGATTGTTGTAGCCAGGGTATTGTGGGTTGTGGATTGTTGTAGCCAGGGTATTGTGGGTTGTGGATTGTTGTAGCCAGGGTATTGTGGGTTGTGGATTGTTGTAGCCAGGGTATTGTGGGTTGTGGATTGTTGTAGCCAGGGTATTGTGGGTTGTGGATTGTTGTAGCCAGGGTATTGTGGGTTGTGGATTGTTGCAGCCAGGGTATTGTGGGTTGTGGATTGTTGTAGCCAGGGTATTGTGGGTTGTGGATTGTTGTAGCCAGGGTATTGTGGGTTGTGGATTGTTGTAGCCAGGGTATTGTGGGTTGTGGATTGTTGTAGCCAGGGTATTGTGGGTTGTGGATTGTTGCAGCCAGGGTATTGTGGGTTGTGGATTGTTGTAGCCAGGGTATTGTGGGTTGTGGATTGTTGTAGCCAGGGTATTGTGGGTTGTGGATTGTTGTAGCCAGGGTATTGTGGGTTGTGGATTGTTGTAGCCAGGGTATTGTGGGTTGTGGATTGTTGCAGCCAGGGTATTGTGGGTTGTGGATTGTTGTAGCCAGGGTATTGTGGGTTGTGGATTGTTGTAGCCAGGGTATTGTGGGTTGTGGATTGTTGTAGCCAGGGTATTGTGGGTTGTGGATTGTTGTAGCCAGGGTATTGTGGGTTGTGGATTGTTGTAGCCAGGGTATTGTGGGTTGTGGATTGTTGTAGCCAGGGTATTGTGGGTTGTGGATTGTTGTAGCCAGGGTATTGTGGGTTGTGGATTGTTGTAGCCAGGGTATTGTGGGTTGTGGATTGTTGTAGCCAGGGTATTGTGGGTTGTGGATTGTTGTAGCCAGGGTATTGTGGGTTGTGGATTGTTGTAGCCAGGGTATTGTGGGTTGTGGATTGTTGTAGCCAGGGTATTGTGGGTTGTGGATTGTTGTAGCCAGGGTATTGTGGGTTGTGGATTGTTGCAGCCAGGGTATTGTGGGTTGTGGATTGTTGTAGCCAGGGTATTGTGGGTTGTGGATTGTTGTAGCCAGGGTATTGTGGGTTGTGGATTGTTGTAGCCAGGGTATTGTGGGTTGTGGATTGTTGCAGCCAGGGTATTGTGGGTTGTGGATTGTTGCAGCCAGGGTATTGTGGGTTGTGGATTGTTGCAGCCAGGGTATTGTGGGTTGTGGATTGTTGTAGCCAGGGTATTGTGGGTTGTGGATTGTTGTAGCCAGGGTATTGTGGGTTGTGGATTGTTGCAGCCAGGGTATTGTGGGTTGTGGATTGTTGCAGCCAGGGTATTGTGGGTTGTGGATTGTTGCAGCCAGGGTATTGTGGGTTGTGGATTGTTGTAGCCAGGGTATTGTGGGTTGTGGATTGTTGTAGCCAGGGTATTGTGGGTTGTGGATTGTTGCAGCCAGGGTATTGTGGGTTGTGGATTGTTGCAGCCAGGGTATTGTGGGTTGTGGATTGTTGCAGCCAGGGTATTGTGGGTTGTGGATTGTTGTAGCCAGGGTATTGTGGGTTGTGGATTGTTGTAGCCAGGGTATTGTGGGTTGTGGATTGTTGTAGCCAGGGTATTGTGGGTTGTGGATTGTTGTAGCCAGGGTATTGTGGGTTGTGGATTGTTGTAGCCAGGGTATTGTGGGTTGTGGATTGTTGTAGCCAGGGTATTGTGGGTTGTGGATTGTTGTAGCCAGGGTATTGTGGGTTGTGGATTGTTGTAGCCAGGGTATTGTGGGTTGTGGATTGTTGCAGCCAGGGTATTGTGGGTTGTGGATTGTTGTAGCCAGGGTATTGTGGGTTGTGGATTGTTGTAGCCAGGGTATTGTGGGTTGTGAATTGTTGTAGCCAGGGTATTGTGGGTTGTGGATTGTTGCAGCCAGGGTATTGTGGGTTGTGAATTGTTGTAGCCAGGGTATTGTGGGTTGTGAATTGTTGTAGCCAGGGTATTGTGGGTTGTGAATTGTTGTAGCCAGGGTATTGTGGGTTGTGGATTGTTGCAGCCAGGGTATTGTGGGTTGTGGATTGTTGTAGCCAGGGTATTGTGGGTTGTGGATTGTTGTAGCCAGGGTATTGTGGGTTGTGGATTGTTGTAGCCAGGGTATTGTGGGTTGTGGATTGTTGTAGCCAGGGTATTGTGGGTTGTGGATTGTTGTAGCCAGGGTATTGACTTGCATTCTTCCATATGAATTAATATCAAATTCATAATTTTGAGAGGAACTCTAGACGGTATCGTCGTAAATTTCCGGTGAGGGAACTTTAAGTTTGTCGGCTAAAGTAGGTCAAGGGGACTGAAAGTGTGTGTGTGTGTGTGTGTGTGTGTGTGTGTGTGTGTGTGTGTGTGTACATTTACCTAGTTGTGGTTGCAAGGGCACAATCATAGGTTCTGGGCCCTCTTCGCTGGCCGCTACTATGCGTGTATAAAACTGAAGCTTGTTAAATGCTTTGCACTCTGGCAGGATTGCAGTAAGATGACAGATCTTACAGACTCATACTTACATTCACTTTATATCTAGTTTCCCGTGTGTTTACTAACAATCTTCCATCTGTAGTATTTACGTGGCCTGGTCTCAGACCTGTCCGCGGGGGCGTTGACCCCTGAAACCTTCTCCAGGTAGACGGTGTGAGAGCGGGCGACGGAGACCACAATCCCAAGGAATTAACCGATGCTTGTAATAGGTATATCAGGTACGAACGAGCAAGTTCAGGTAAGATCCCGAATTGGATGATCGGGGAAGACGGGAGAGACGAAGACTAGCTCTGGAGAGGAGTGTTCTTAGTTGTAGAGTGAAATTAAATATGTCAGGTAGTGGTGGTGGTAGTAGTGGTATTTGTAGTAGTAGTAGTGATGGTGGTAGTAATAGTGGTAGTAGTGGTATTTGTAGTAGTAGTAGTGATGGTGGTAGTACTAGTGGTAGTAGTGGTATTTGTAGTAGTAGTAGTGATGGTGGTAGTATTTGTAGTAATAGTGGTAGTAATGGTATTTGTAGTAGTAGTAGTGATGGTGGTAGTAATAGTGGTAGTAGTGGTATTTGTAGTAGTAGTAGTGATGGTGGTAGTATTTGTAGTAATAGTGGTAGTAGTGGTATTTGTAGTAGTAGTAGTGATGGTGGTAGTATTTGTAGTAATAGTGGTAGTAATGTTATTTGTAGTAGTAGTGATGGTGGTAGTATTTGTAGTAATAGTGGTAGTAGTGGTATTTGTAGTAGTAGTAGTAGTGGTAATATTTGTGGTAGTAGTAGTAGTCGTAGTAATGGTGGTAGTAGTTATGGTAATTGCAGTAGTCGTAGCAGCGGTGGTAGTAGTGATAGCAGTGGTAGTAATTATATTAGGTATAGCACACGTGTATCAGTTGTTGACTAGTGTGTTCTTCCTGCCACCACTCCCTGCCACCACTCCCTGCCACCACTCCCTGCCACCACTCCCTGCCACCACTCCCTGCCACCACTCCCAGCCACCACTCCCTGCCACCACTCCCTGCCACCACTCCCTGCCACCACTCCCTGCCACCACTCCCTGCCACCACTCCCTGCCACCACTCCCTGCCACCACTCCCTGCCACCACTCCCTGCCACCACTCCCTGCCACCACTCCCAGCCACCACTCCCTGCCACCACTCCCTGCCACCACTCCCTGCCACCACTCCCAGCCACCACTCCCAGCCACCACTCCCTGCCACCACTCCCTGCCACCACTCCCTCCCACCACTCCCTGCCACCACTCCCTGCCACCACTCCCTGCCACCACTCTCTGCCACCACTCCCTGCCACCACTCCCAGCCACCACTCCCAGCCACCACTCCCTGCCACCACTCCCTGCCACCACTCCCTCCCACCACTCCCTGCCACCACTCCCTGCCACCACTCCCTGCCACCACTCCCTGCCACCACTCCCTGCCACCACTCCCTGCCACCACTCCCTGCCACCACTCCCTGCCACCACTCCCTGCCACCACTCCCTGCCACCACTCCCTGCCACCACTCCCTGCCACCACTCCCTGCCACCACTCCCAGCCACCACTCCCTGCCACCACTCCCTGCCACCACTCCCTGCCACCACTCCCTGCCACCACTCCCTGCCACCACTCCCTGCCACCACTCCCTGCCACCACTCCCAGCCACCACTCCCTGCCACCACTCCCTGCCACCACTCCCTGCCACCACTCCCTGCCACCACTCCCTGCCACCACTCCCTGCCACCACTCCCTGCCACCACTCCCAGCCACCACTCCCTGCCACCACTCCCTGCCACCACTCCCTGCCACCACTCCCTGCCACCACTCCCTGCCACCACTCCCTGGCACCACTCCCTGCCACCACTCCCTGCCACCACTCCCTGCCACCACTCCCAGCCACCACTCCCTGCCACCACTCCCAGCCACCACTCCCTGCCACCACCCCCTGCCACCACTCCCTGCCACCACTCCCTGCCACCACTCCCTGCCACCACTCCCTGCCACCACTCCCTGCCACCACTCCCAGCCACCACTCCCTGCCACCACTCCCTGCCACCACTCCCTGCCACCACTCCCTGCCACCACTCCCAGCCACCACTCCCTGCCACCACTCCCTGCCACCACTCCCAGCCACCACTCCCAGCCACCACTCCCTGCCACCACTCCCAGCCACCACTCCCTGCCACCACTCCCAGCCACCACTTCCTGCCACCACTCCCTGCCACCACTCCCAGCCACCACTCCCTGCCACCACTCCCTGCCACCACTCCCAGCCACCACTCCCTGCCACCACTCCCAGCCACCACTCCCAGCCACCACTCCCTGCCACCACTCCCAGCCACCACTCCCTGCCACCACTCCCAGCCACCACTCCCTGCCACCACTCCCTGCCACCACTCCCTGCCACCACTCCCTGCCACCACTCCCTGCCACCACTCCCAGCCACCACTCCCTGCCACCACTCCCTGCCACCACTCCCAGCCACCACTCCCTGCCACCACTCCCAGCCACCACTCCCTGCCACCACTCCCAGCCACCACTCCCTGCCACCACTCCCTGCCACCACTCCCAGCCACCACTCCCAGCCACCACTCCCTGCCACCACTCCCAGCCACCACTCCCTGCCACCACTCCCAGCCACCACTCCCAGCCACCACTCCCTGCCACCACTCCCTGCCACCACTCCCAGCCACCACTCCCTGCCACCACTCCCAGCCACCACTCCCTGCCACCACTCCCAGCCACCAACTGTACATGGACACTGTTGACTTTCCACAGTCATGATACTACACACTGTGTACACATGTACACGTCATGATGCCACACACTGTATGTACACATGTACACGTCATGATGCCACACACTGTGTACACATGTACACGTCATGATGCCACACACTGTGTACACATGTACACGTCATGATGCCACACACTGTATGTACACATGTACACGTCATGATGCCACACACTGTGTACACATGTACACGTCATAATGCCACACACTGTGTACACATGTACACGTCATGATGCCACACACTGTACACATGTACACGTCATGATGCCACACACTATGTACACATGTACACGTCATGGTGCTACACACTGCGTGTACATTCCGCAGTTTTTAACCTCGCTTCACACACTGCCTCAATTATGCAACCATCTTTTAACTAAACACTGCAGCAGATTGTTGCAATAACTCCTTGAAAATCCACCAAAACACTGCAAAAATTACTAGTGAGAGGGGTTGGGGTTGAGTGGGACTTGCACACGAGAGAGAGGGGTTGGGGTTGAGTGGGACTTGTACACGAGAGAGAGGGGTTGGGGTTGAGTGGCTAGCAATGATGAGTTGAGTAGATATTTATGAGTGGGTTTGAGAGGTGCCTATTTGTTAGGTAAGACACATATGCAACAGTTAGGTATCTTTATTTCGAACGTTTCGCCTACACAGTAGGCTTCTTCAGTCGAGTACAGAAAAGTTGATAGAAGCAGAAGATACTTGAAGACTGAAGAAGCCTACTGTGTAGGCGAAACGTTTCAAAATAAAGATACCTAACTGTTGCATATGTGTCTTACCTAACAACCTGTCGGTATTTTATACCATTTTAATGTTCAATCTGTCAGACACTGCAACACAAGGGTATCTTGGTACAGACCTGAAATCAACTTCGACAACCTCTACTAGTGAGAACGGCTGGATTTGAGAGGGACCTGACCTCCCAAAGCGACCTACATCTCACCTCCTGGCGCTATATAAGGCTCCATTCTGTCCTTTCAACTTCATATTGTTTCAGACTTCGGAACAATGCTCTTCTCCAGACTGAGGGACTGACCACCTCAAATCTTTAAGGGTGATGGACTGATTACATCGTCTTCAAGTATCTTCTGCTTCTATCAACTTTTCTGTACTCGACTGAAGAAGCCTACTGTGTAGGCGAAACGTTTCGAAATAAGGATACCTAACTGTTGCATATGTGTCTTACCTAACAACCTGTCGGTATTTTATACCAATTTAATGTTCAGAGGTGCCTAGTATGGACCAGTAGGCCTACTGCAGTGCTCCTCCTTGTGTGTTTACAACACAAGTTATCGTGAGTGTTCTTATATTATGTAAAAACATAAATTTACTGCTGTCACCAGTGGTTTAGTGTTTATCACGTGCTGGATAAAGTCACCAGTGGTTTAGTGTTTATCACGTGCTGGATAAAGTCACCAGTGGTTTAGTGTTTATCACGTGCTGGATAAAGTCACCAGTGGTTGAGTGTTTATCACGTGCTGGATAAAGTCACCAGTGGTTTAGTGTTTATCACGTGCTGGATAAAGTCACCAGTGGTTGAGTGTTTATCACGTGCTGGATAAAGTCACCAGTGGTTTAGTGTTTATCACGTGCTGGATAAAGTCACCAGTGGTTTAGTGTTTATCACGTGCTGGATAAAGTCACCAGTGGTTTAGTGTTTATCACGTGCTGGATAAAGTCACCAGTGGTTGAGTGTTTATCACGTGCTGGATAAAGTCACCAGTGGTTGAGTGTTTATCACGTGCTGGATAAAGTCACCAGTGGTTTAGTGTTTATCACGTGCTGGATAAAGTCACCAGTGGTTTAGTGTTTATCACGTGCTGGATAAAGTCACCAGTGGTTTAGTGTTTATCACGTGCTGGATAAAGTCACCAGTGGTTGAGTGTTTATCACGTGCTGGATAAAGTCACCAGTGGTTTAGTGTTTATCACGTGCTGGATAAAGTCACCAGTGGTTTAGTGTTTATCACGTGCTGGATAAAGTCACCAGTGGTTGAGTGTTTATCACGTGCTGGATAAAGTCACCAGTGGTTTAGTGTTTATCACGTGCTGGATAAAGTCATCAGTGGTTTAGTGTTTATCACGTGCTGGATAAAGTCATCAGTGGTTTAGTGTTTATCACGTGCTGGATAAAGTCACCAGTGGTTTAGTGTTTATAACGTGCTGGATAAAGTCACCAGTGGTTGAGTGTTTATCACGTGCTGGATAAAGTCACCAGTGGTTTAAATACTTTATCAAGTAAAGTGATACAATAAAAGGTTCCTTGCAGTGCCTTTTTACCAGCAGTGTTGCAACGCAGAAGAGGAAATGGTGAGTCAGTGTGCATGGCCTTTGTTGCAAGGCTTTCCTCACACTGTTGATTCACCCCTGTGCAATGTGCAGTGGGTCCACTGTGTCTCCTTAAGATGAGTCAGAATTACATGAGTTGGACATGACTAGCTTGCGCTCCTTCCTTAAGTGAATGTGACCTGACATAACAAGGTTAGGGCATTGGCTTAAGCCGGTAGGAGACTTGGACCTGCCTCGCATGGGCCAGTACGCCTGTTGCAGTGTGCCTTTCTTATGTTCTTATATCGTGGCCTTATGGTTTTGTTAATTGGTTTGTGTTTGAGAAGGACCTGTCAAGTATGGGCCAGTAGGCCTACTGCAGTGTTTCTCTATTCTTATTCTTGAGAGAATTTTTTTCTTCTCTTACGACAGTTTTGCTCTGTATAGACCTTTATCATAATGGTGCTTTATCATTAATGGTGCCCCGTGGCCTGGTGGCTAAAACTCTCGCTTCACACGGCGAATGTCCGGGTTCGATTTCCGGCGAGGGTAGAAACATTGGGCGTGTTTCCTTACACCGGTTGTCTGTGTTCCCCAGCTTTACGACTACGGTGATCTTCACACCAACTCCAAGACTGAGGGACTAATTATCTCATCTTTGTTTATAATTCTACAGTCTTAAATTATGTCCTAGAATCTGTACTGATGAAGCCACTGGATGGCGAAGCGTCTACAGTAAACATACCCAGATGTACGTGTCTCAGTTTTCATCAGGTACCTGGGTGTTAGTGGACTGGTGTGGGTCGCATCCTGGGTGTTAATGGACTGGTGTGGGTCGCATCCTGGGTGTTAGTGGACTGGTGTGGGTGGCATCCTGGGTGTTAGTGGACTGGTGTGGGTCACATCCTGGGTGTTAGTGGACTGGTGTGGGTCAGATCCTGATGTTAGTGGACTGGTGTGGGTCACATCCTGGGTGTTAGTGGACTGGTGTGGGTGGCATCCTGGGTGTTAGTGGACTGGTGTGGGTGGCATCCTGGGTGTTAGTGGACTGGTGTGGGTCACATCCTGGGTGTTAGTGGACTGGTGTGGGTCAGATCCTGATGTTAGTGGACTGGTGTGGGTCACATCCTGGGTGTTAGTGGACTGGTGTGGGTCGCATCCTGGGTGTTAGTGGACTGGTGTGGGTCACATCCTGGGTGTTAGTGGACTGGTGTGGGTCACATCCTGGGTGTTAGTGGACTGGTGTGGGTCACATCCTGGGTGTTAGTGGACTGGTGTGTGTCACATACTGGGTGTTAGTGGACTTGTGTGGGTCGTGTCCTGGTAGTTAGTGAACTGGTGTTTCTCGCATCCTGGGTGTTAGTGGACTGGTGTGGGTCACATCTTGGGTTCTCGTGGACTGGTGTGGGTCACATCCTGGGTGTTAGTGGACTGGTGTGGGGTCACATCTTGGGTGTTAGTGGACTGGTGTGGGTTACATCCTGGGTGTTAGTGGACTGGTGTGGGTCACATACTGGGTGTTAGTGGACTGGTGTGTGTCACATTCTGGGTGTTAGTGGACTGGTGTGGGTCACATCCTGGGTGTTAGTGGACTGGTGTGGGTCACATCCTGGGTGTTAGTGGACTGGTGTGGGTCGCATCCTGGGTGTTAGTGGACTGGTGTGGGTCGCATCCTGGGTGTTAGTGGACTGGTGTGGGTCGCATCCTGGGTGTTAGTGGACTGGTGTGGGTCGCATCCTGGGTGTTAGTGGACTGGTGTGGGTCGCATCCTGGGTGTTAGTGGACTGGTGTGTCACAACCTGGGTGTTAGTGGACTGGTGTGGGTGGCATCCTGGGTGTTAGTGGACTGGTGTGGGTCACATCCTGGGTGTTAGTGGACTGGTGTGTCACATCCTGGGTGTTAGTGGACTGGTGTGGGTCACATCCTGGGTGTTCGTGGACTGGTGTGGATCGTATCCTGGGTGTTAGTGGACTGGTGTTGGTGGCATCCTGGGTGTTAGTGGACTGCTGTGGGTCAAATCCTGGGTGTTAGTGGACTGGTGTGGGTCCCATCCTGGGTGTTAGTGGACTGGTGTGGGTCACAGCCTGGGTGTTAGTGGACTGGTGTGGGTCGCATCCTGGGTGTTAGTGGACTGGTGTGGGTCGCATCCTGGGTGTTAGTGGACTGGTGTGGGTCACATCCTGGGTGTTAGTGGACTGGTGTGGGCCACATCCTGGGTGTTAGTGGACTGGTGTGGGTCACATCCTGGGTGTTAGTGGACTGGTGTGGGTCTCATCCTGGGTGTTAGTGGACTGGTGTGGGTGGCATCCTGGGTGTTAGTGGACTGGTGTGGGTCACATCCTGGGAGTTAGTGGACTGGTGTGGGTCACATCCTGGGTGTTAGTGGACTGGTGTGGGTCGCATCCTGGGTGTTAGTGGACTGGTGTGGGTCGCATCCTGGGTGTTAGTGGACTGGTGTGGGTCGCATCCTGGGTGTTAGTGGACTGGTGTGGGTCGCATCCTGGGTGTTAGTGGACTGGTGTGGGTCACATCCTGGGTGTTAGTGGACTGGTGTGGGTCACATCCTGGGTGTTAGTGGACTGGTGTGGGCCACATCCTGGGTGTTAGTGGACTGGTGTGGGTCACATCCTGGGTGTTCGTGGACTGGTGTGGATCGTATCCTGGGTGTTAGTGGACTGGTGTGGGTCACATCCTGGGTGTTAGTGGACTGGTGTGGGTCACATCCTGGGTGTTAGTGGACTGGTGTGGGCCACATCCTGGGTGTTAGTGGACTGGTGTGGGTCACATCCTGGGTGTTCGTGGACTGGTGTGGGTCGCATCCTGGGTGTTAGTGGACTGGTGTGGGTCACATTCTGGTGTTAGTGGACTGGTGTGGGTCACATTCTGGTGTTAGTGGACTGGTGTGGGTCACATTCTGGTGTTAGTGGACTGGTGTGGGTCACATTCTGGTGTTAGTGGACTGGTGTGGGTCACATTCTGGTGTTAGTGGACTGGTGTGGGTCACATTCTGGTGTTAGTGGACTGGTGTGGGTCACATTCTGGTGTTAGTGGACTGGTGTGGGTCACATTCTGGTGTTAGTGGACTGGTGTGGGTCACATTTCACTTACACAGGATACTTCAGTAGAATACTGAAGTAGGCAGCAAAAGTGGCAGAGATCTAGTCAGTTAAGACTCACTTCTCCAAACGTAGGGACTGACCACCTCAAGACTACATGTTCCAGGTGATGGATTATGTCTCTACTACTTCTGCTGCCTCACCTGTATTTGACTGAAGAAGCCAACTGTGTAGGCGAAACGCTTGTAAACAGATGTAAGTGTTGTCACAGTGGTTGATTGATCATGTCTTTGTACACAGCTAAGTGTTGTCACAGTGGTTGATTGATCATGTCTTTGTACAGAGCTAAGTGTTGTTACAGTGGTTGATTTGTGTGTGTTCACTTCATCCCCTCCCCCCCCCTCACGTTTAGTATAGCTGTTTACTTTTAGTTGAGGTGAACGGGGAAGCCAGGGAAAGGCCTCGGTCACATGACCACTTCTTCTATAAGCTGTTCATCATATACTTAATACATAAATAAAGGAGAAAGGAAGGAGACGAGAATATATACGAGAGATGGACAGGAAAGGAAATGATAGAACGGAAGGAGGGAGTAGTAGTAGTAGTGGCAGTACAGGAGTACTAGTTAGACATAAGAAGGCAGTACTAGATCTTCTAACAATTGTGTCGACAAGGATGTTGGCAAGAAATGTGAAGCTAAACGAGCAGTGTCTGAAGAAGTGTGAGGACACTAAGCCACTGCTTGTATTAATATACTGGGCACTACCTCACTGCTTGTATTAATATACAGGGCACTACCTCACTGCTTGTATTAATATACAGGGCACTACCTCACTGCTTGTATTAATATACAGGGCACTACCTCACTGCTTGTATTAATATACAGGGCACTACCTCACTGCTTGTATTAATATACAGGGCACTACCTCACTGCTTGTATTAATATACAGGGCACTACCTCACTGCTTGTATTAATATACAGGGCACTACCTCACTGCTTGTATTAATATACAGTACACTACCTCACTGCTTGTATTAATATACAGTACACTACCTCACTGCTTGTATTAATATACAGTACACTACCTCACTGCTTGTATTAATATACAGGGCACTACCTCACTGCTTGTATTAATATACAGTACACTACCTCACTGCTTGTATTAATATACAGGGCACTACCTCACTGCTTGTATTAATATACAGTACACTACCTCACTGCTTGTATTAATATACAGGGCACTACCTCACTGCTTGTATTAATATACAGTACACTACCTCACTGCTTGTATTAATATACAGTACACTACCTCACTGCTTGTATTAATATACAGTACACTACCTCACTGCTTGTATTAATATACAGGGCACTACCTCACTGCTTGTATTAATATACAGTACACTACCTCACTGCTTGTATTAATATACAGTACACTACCTCACTGCTTGTATTAATATACAGTACACTACCTCACTGCTTGTATTAATATACAGGGCACTACCTCACTGCTTGTATTAATATACAGTACACTACCTCACTGCTTGTATTAATATACAGGGCACTACCTCACTGCTTGTATTAGTATACAGGGCACTACCTCACTGCTTGTATTAATATACAGTACACTACCTCACTGCTTGTATTAATATACAGGGCACTACCTCACTGCTTGTATTAATATACAGGACACTACCTCACTGCTTGTATTAATATACAGGGCACTACCTCACTGCTTGTATTAATATACAGGGCACTACCTCACTGCTTGTATTAATATACAGAACACTACCTCACTGCTTGTATTAATATACAGGGCACTACCTCACTTCTTGTATTAATATACAGGGCATTAACTCACTGCTTGTATTAATATACAGGGCACTACCTCACTGCTTGTATTAATATACAGGGCACTACCTCACTGCTTGTATTAATATACAGGACACTACCTCACTGCTTGTATTAATATACAGGGCACTACCTCACTGCTTGTATTAATATACAGGGCACTACCTCACTGTTTGTATTAATATACAGGGCACTACCTCACTGCTTGTATTAATATACAGGACACTACCTCACTGCTTGTATTAATATACAGGACACTTCCTCACTGCTTGTATTAATATACAGGGCATTAACTCACTGCTTGTATTAATATACAGGGCATTAACTCACTGCTTGTATTAATATACTGGGCACTACCTCACTGCTTGTATTAATATACAGGGCACTACCTCACTGCTTGTATTAATATACAGGACACTACCTCACTGCTTGTATTAATATACAGGGCACTACCTCACTGCTTGTATTAATATACAGGACACTACCTCACTGCTTGTATTAATATACAGGGCACTACCTCACTGCTTGTATTAATATACAGGGCACTACCTCACTGCTTGTATTAATATACAGGACACTACCTCACTGCTTGTATTAATATACAGGGCATTACCTCACTGCTTGTATTAATATACAGGGCATTAACTCACTGCTTGTATTAATATACAGGGCACTACCTCACTGCTTGTATTAATATACAGGGCATTACCTCACTGCTTGTATTAATATACAGGACACTGCCTCACTGCTTGTATTAATATACAGTACACTACCTCACTGCTTGTATTAATATACAGTACACTACCTCACTGCTTGTATTAATATACAGGGCACTACCTCACTGCTTGTATTAATATACAGGGCACTACCTCACTGCTTGTATTAATATACAGTACACTGCCTCACTGCTTGTATTAATGTACAGGGCACTACCTCACTGCTTGTATTAATATACAGTACACTGCCTCACTGCTTGTATTAATATACAGGGCACTACCTCACTGCTTGTATTAATATACAGTACACTGCCTCACTGCTTGTATTAATATACAGGGCACTACCTCACTGCTTGTATTAATATACAGGGCACTACCTCACTGCTTGTATTAATATACAGGGCACTACCTCACTGCTTGTATTAATATACAGAACACTACCTCACTGCTTGTATTAATATACAGGACACTACCTCACTGCTTGTATTAATATACAGACTGAGAGTCGAAGATCAAAATGAATTTTTTTATGAGAGAGCCACAAAATTTGATTAACACAAGCCTATCCGATGTTATCCTGACGCCAAATGACTTCGAACAGGCGATAAATGACATGCCCATGCACTCTGCCCCAGGGCCAGACTCATGGAACTCTGTGTTCATCAAGAACTGCAAGAAGCCCCTATCACGAGCCTTTTCCATCCTATGGAGAGGGAGCATGGACACGGGGGTCGTCCCTCAGTTACTAAAAACAACAGACATAGCCCCACTCCACAAAGGGGGCAGTAAAGCAATAGCAAAGAACTACAGACCAATAGCACTAACATCCCATATCATAAAAATCTTTGAAAGGGTCCTAAGAAGCAAGATCACCACCCATCTAGAAACCCATCAGTTACACAACCCAGGGCAACATGGGTTTAGAACAGGTCGCTCCTGTCTGTCTCAACTATTGGATCACTACGACAAGGTCCTAAATGCACTAGAAGACAAAAAGAATGCAGATGTAATATATACAGACTTTGCAAAAGCCTTCGACAAGTGTGACCATGGCGTAATAGCGCACAAAATGCGTGCTAAAGGAATAACAGGAAAAGTCGGTCGATGGATCTATAATTTCCTCACTAACAGAACACAGAGAGTAGTAGTCAACAGAGTAAAGTCCGAGGCAGCTACGGTGAACAGCTCTGTTCCACAAGGCACAGTACTAGCTCCCATCTTGTTCCTCATCCTCATATCCGACATAGACAAGGATGTCAGCCACAGCACCGTGTCTTCCTTTGCAGATGACACCCGAATCTGCATGACAGTGTCTTCCATTGCAGACACTGCAAGGCTCCAGGCGGACATCAACCAAATCTTTCAATGGGCTGCAGAAAACAATATGAAGTTCAACGATGAGAAATTTCAATTACTCAGATATGGTAAACATGAGGAAATTAAATCTTCATCAGAGTACAAAACAAATTCTGGCCACAAAATAGAGCGAAACACCAACGTCAAAGACCTGGGAGTGATTATGTCGGAGGATCTCACCTTCAAGGACCATAACATTGTATCAATCGCATCTGCTAGAAAAATGACAGGATGGATAATGAGAACCTTCAAAACTAGGGAGGCCAAGCCCATGATGACACTCTTCAGGTCACTTGTTCTATCTAGGCTGGAATATTGCTGCACTCTAACAGCACCTTTCGAGGCAGGTGAAATTGCTGACCTAGAAAATGTACAGAGAACCTTCACGGCGCGCATAAGGGAGATAAAACACCTCAATTACTGGGAGCGCTTGAGGTTTCTAAACCTGTATTCCCTGGAACGCAGGAGGGAGAGATACATGATTATATACACCTGGAAAATCCTAGAGGGACTAGTACCGAACTTGCACACGAAAATCACTCACTACGAAAGCAAAAGACTTGGCAGACGATGCACCATCCCCCCAATGAAAAGCAGGGGTGTCACTAGCACGTTAAGAGACCATACAATAAGTGTCAGGGGCCCGAGACTGTTCAACTGCCTCCCAGCACACATAAGGGGGATTACCAACAGACCCCTGGCAGTCTTCAAGCTGGCACTGGACAAGCACCTAAAGTCAGTTCCTGATCAGCCGGGCTGTGGCTCGTACGTTGGTTTGCGTGCAGCCAGCAGCAACAGCCTGGTTGATCAGGGGCTGATCCACCAGGAGGCCTGGTCACAGACCGGGCCGCGGGGGCGTTGACCCCCCAAACTCTCTCCAGGTAAACTGCTTGTATTAATATACAGGGCACTACCTCACTGCTTGTATTAATATACAGGGCACTACCTCACTGCTTGTATTAATATACAGTACACTACCTCACTGCTTGTATTAATATACAGGACACTACCTCACTGCTTGTATTAATATACAGTACACTACCTCACTGCTTGTATTAATATACAGTACACTACCTCACTGCTTGTATTAATATACAGGGCACTACCTCACTGCTTGTATTAATATACAGGGCACTACCTCACTGCTTGTATTAATATACAGGACACTACCTCACTGCTTGTATTAATATACAGTACACTACCTCACTGCTTGTATTAATATACAGGGCACTACCTCACTGCTTGTATTAATATACAGGGCACTACCTCACTGCTTGTATTAATATACAAGACACTACCTCACTGCTTGTATTAATATACAGGACACTACCTCACTGCTTGTATTAATATACAGGGCACTACCTCACTGCTTGTATTAATATACAGGACACTACCTCACTGCTTGTATTAATATACAGGGCACTACCTCACTGCTTGTATTAATATACAGGACACTACCTCACTGCTTGTATTAATATACAGGGCACTACCTCACTGCTTGTATTAATATGTGAAGCATGGTTTTAAGGGTTAACGCCCCCGCGACTCGGTCCCAGACCAGGCCTCGTGGTGGATCAAGACATAATCACCCAGGCTGTTACTGCTGGCCACACACATTCCAACATACGACCAGGAACTGCCTTGAGGAACATATCAAGTTCCATCTTGGAGACAACCAAGAGTATGTGTGATGGGAGGCTGTTGAAGAGTCTCTGTCCCCTTACACTTATTGTATGATCTCAGTGGATACGTGGATTCATTTAATTTCCCGAGAGAAGTGTAAGTCTTCATTTAGTGTCATAAATGAGGTAGGATTTAGTTTCGTGAGAATTGCTGAGGCAAGCGCTTACACTTTGCTGTTCCAGCACCTCACAGTGACCATCCAGAGGGGGAATGCCCTAATGCATCCTTAGTTACCCTCTAGCCTCTCGCATCCTTTACTTAAATGCCCATATATATTTTAATGTGTTTGTGTGAAGATCTCTGTAAAACTGTAACAGTAAATGAAATAATGGGGTGAAAAGGAAGAATCTTTTGGTAACACACACACACACACACACACACACACACACACACACACACACACATTGATGGAATGTTATTGTGATGTGTGGTTTTCATGTGTGGTGGTGTACAGTGATTGAGCACATTACTGAGGAGAATGAGTAAGCACGTTAGGAAGGAGAGTGAGTGTGGAGTGACAGCATTGTAGTGTCAGGAGAGAGAGAGAAAGATAGAGAGAGGGGGGGGGGTGGTGGTGGTTAGATCTGGGGAACAAAAGGCCAGGTATGCTGCCAATGACGGTGGCCAGTAACTGTACCTCGTCCTCACCAAGGTTCCTGCTCCTTCCTCATCTTCCCCTGCCTTCCCCTACACCTTCACAACCACTAGCACCTTCCTCATCTTCCCCTGCCTTCCCCTACACCTTCACAGCCACTAGCACCTTCCTCTTCCCCTGCCTTCCCCTACACCTTCACAGCCACTAGCACCTTCCTCATCTTCCCCTGCCTTCCCCTACACCTTCACAGCCACTAGCACCTTCCTCATCTTCCCCTGCCTTCCCCTACACCTTCACAGCCACTAGCACCTTCCTCATCTTCCCCTGCCTTCCCCTACACCTTCACAGCCACTAGCACCTTCCTCTTCCCCTGCCTTCCCCTACACCTTCACAGCCACTAGCACCTTCCTGAGTCCGACACACACCACACTGAGATACTATGATGGACCTGGTGATCTTTCACTACTCTAGAGCCTCTCTTCAGTGTGTCTCAATATTGTCTATATCTTTTCGTAAATCCGAGAGACGTCCGGAGGTGGTAGGTTGGTAGACAACACTACGGAAGTCTCGTAAATGTTCTGCACTCTGGCCCTCTTGCTCCTCCCGTCTCGTCAACATGTAATATGACAGATAAATTTTACAAACCTCTTTCTTTATTCTCCACACGTTTATCCTAATTTGTCTGTGTTTCTGGATATTTCTTAGTACTGTGTGTGTGTGTGTGTGTGTGTGTGTGTGTGTGTGTGTGTGTGTGTGTGTGTGTGTTTTAATGGCTATACGCGATCAAACCTCTCTAAAAATATTACAATCTTTACTACCGTCTCGCTCAAGTAGCAGATCAAGCAGGCTGTAATGGCTGGGTGGACTTGGGGACCACCAGCACCAACAGCCTGGGTGACCAGTCAACAATGAAGTCTTGCTAAAGGTGGAATAACCCTGGAAACCTCACAGGTACGTCACAGGGGTAGCACTTTCACAGCAAGAAGAGTGAAAGTAAGGAGAGAGAAAGCTGTGTAGGCACAGGGTGACTGATCCCTGTGGAATGTACATGGTAGTCTACCACTATGATGCCATAGTTAACTATCCATGATTCTACCTACCATGGCAAGCTACCCACTACAGGAAGTTGCCCACTACAGCAAGCTACCCACTACAGCAAGCTACCCACTACAGCAAGTTACCCACTACAGCAAGTTACCCACTGCAGCAAGCTACCCACTACAGCAAACTACCCACTACAACAAGTTACCCACTACAGCAAGCTACCCACTACAGCAAACTACCCACTACAACAAGTTACCCACTACAGCAAGCTACCCACTACAGCAAACTACCCACTACAACAAGTTACCCACTACAGCAAGCTACCCACTACAGCAAACTACCCACTACAACAAGTTGCCCACCACAGCAAACTACCCACTACAGCAAAAAGTTACCCACTACAGCAAGCTACCCACTACAGCAAGCTACCCACTACAGCAAGCTACCCACTACAGCAAGTTGCCCACTACAGCAAGCTACCCACTACAGCAAAAAGTTACCCACTACAGCAAGCTACCCACCACAGCAAACTACCCACTACAGCAAGTTGCCCACTACAGCAAGTTGCCCACTACAGCAAGTTACCCACTACAGCAAGTTACCCACTACAGCAAGTTACCCACTACAGCAAGCTACCCACTACAGCAAGCTACCCACTACAGCAAGCTACCCACTACAGCAAGTTACCCACTACAGCAAGTTACCCACTACAGCAAGCTACCCACTACAGCAAGCTACCCACTACAGCAAGCTACCCACTACAGCAAGCTACCCACTACAGCAAGCTACCCACTACAGCAAGTTACCCACTACAGCAAGTTACCCACTACAGCAAGCTACCCACTACAGCAAGTTACCCACTACAGCAAGCTACCCACTACAGCAAGTTGCCCACTACAGCAAACTACCCACTAGAGCAAGCTACCCACTACAGCAAACTACCCACTACAGCAAGCTACCCACTACAGCAAGTTGCCCACTACAGAAAACTACCCACTACAGCAAGCTACCCACTCAGCAAGTTGCCCACTACAGCAAGTTGCCCACTACAACAAGCTATCCACTACAGGAAGTTGCCCACCACAGCAAGCTACTCACTACAGCAAGTTGCCCACTACAACAAGTTGTTTAAAAAACAGTAACTTTCTATAGAAAGTTTCTTAAATTATATCCTAATGACGTTTTAATATTGAATTAAACCGTGTATTAGAGTGGTTTATTAAGTGCACAAGTAAACCAGCGAGGATCTGGATTTATTGTTGGTGTTGAAGATAAACCAGGTTAGTAAGACTCGTGTGACACTGTCAGAAGATGAGGTAATTAGTCCCTCAGTCTTGGTGGTGAGAACCGTAGTCTTGAAGACTGTGGAGATTGTTCATGACTACAGTGCTCCAAGACTGTGTAGATTGTTCATGGCTACAGTGCTCCAAGAATGTGGAGATTGTTCATGACTACAGTGCTCCAAGACTGTGTAGATTGTTCATGGCTACAGTGCTCCAAGAATGTGGAGATTGTTCATGACTACAGTGCTCCAAGAATGTGGAGATTGTTCATGACTACAGTGCTCCAAGAATGTGTAGATTGTTCATGACTACAGTGCTCCAAGAATGTGTAGATTGTTCATGACTACAGTGCTCCAAGACTGTGTAGATTGTTCATGACTACAGTGCTCCAAGACTGTGTAGATTGTTCATGACTACAGTGCTCCAAGAATGTGGAGATTGTTCATGACTACAGTGCTCCAAGAATGTGTAGATTGTTCATGACTACAGTGCTCCAAGAATGTGGAGATTGTTCATGACTACAGTGCTCCAAGACTGTGTAGATTGTTCATGACTACAGTGCTCCAAGAATGTGTAGATTGTTCATGACTACAGTGCTCCAAGAATGTGTAGATTGTTCATGACTACAGTGCTCCAAGACTGTGTAGATTGTTCATGACTACAGTGCTCCAAGAATGTGTAGATTGTTCATGACTACAGTACTCCAAGACTGTAGATTGTTCATGACTACAGTACTCCAAGACTGTAGATTGTTCATGACTACAGTACTCCAAGAATGTGGAGATTGTTCATGACTACAGTACTCCAAGACTGTAGATTGTTCATGACTACAGTGCTCCAAGACTGTAGATTGTTCATGACTACAGTGCTCCAAGAATGTGTAGATTGTTCATGACTACAGTGCTCCAAGAATGTGTAGATTGTTCATGGCTACAGTGCTCCAAGACTGTGTAGATTGTTCATGACTACAGTGCTCCAAGACTGTGTAGATTGTTCATGACTACAGTGCTCCAAGAATGTGGAGATTGTTCATGACTACAGTGCTCCAAGAATGTGGAGATTGTTCATGACTACAGTGCTCCAAGAATGTGGAGATTGTTCATGACTACAGTGCTCCAAGACTGTGTAGATTGTTCATGACTACAGTGCTCCAAGACTGTGTAGATTGTTCATGACTACAGTGCTCCAAGAATGTGGAGATTGTTCATGACTACAGTGCTCCAAGAATGTGGAGATTGTTCATGGCTACAGTGCTCCAAGAATGTGGAGATTGTTCATGACTACAGTGCTCCAAGAATGTGGAGATTGTTCATGACTACAGTGCTCCAAGAATGTGTAGATTGTTCATGACTACAGTGCTCCAAGACTGTGTAGATTGTTCATGACTACAGTGCTCCAAGACTGTGTAGATTGTTCATGACTACAGTGCTCCAAGAATGTGGAGATTGTTCATGACTACAGTGCTCCAAGAATGTGGAGATTGTTCATGACTACAGTGCTCCAAGAATGTGGAGATTGTTCATGACTACAGTGCTCCAAGAATGTGTAGATTGTTCATGGCTACAGTGCTCCAAGAATGTGTAGATTGTTCATGACTACAGTGCTCCAAGAATGTGTAGATTGTTCATGACTACAGTGCTCCAAGAATGTGTAGATTGTTCATGACTACAGTGCTCCAAGAATGTGGAGATTGTTCATGACTACAGTGCTCCAAGAATGTGTAGATTGTTCATGACTACAGTGCTCCAAGAATGTGGAGATTGTTCATGACTACAGTGCTCCAAGAATGTGGAGATTGTTCATGACTACAGTGCTCCAAGAATGTGGAGATTGTTCATGACTACAGTGCTCCAAGAATGTGGAGATTGTTCATGACTACAGTGCTCCAAGAATGTGGAGATTGTTCATGACTACAGTGCTCCAAGAATGTGGAGATTGTTCATGACTACAGTGCTCCAAGAATGTGGAGATTGTTCATGACTACAGTGCTCCAAGAATGTGTACATTGTTCATGACTCCGGTGATCTTCAACTTCAAGACTGAGGGACTGATTACCTCATCTTTTGTATATAGTTCTACTGTCTTCACATTATGTCCTTGTATACAGTCACTGGAGGGCGAAACGTCTACAATAAAGATACTCAGATGTTGTACATGTGTGTCATACTTCATTTTGTCAGTATTGTATACCATACATGTACAAGACATTGATGTACTGTTACTTGCTGGTCCAGTAGTCACAACCATGTACAACCTGCAATGTGTTGAGTAATTCTGCTCTCCCCCCCCCCTTTCCCTGTGTACAAATTGCTTATGACGTACTCACCTATTTGTGGTTGCATGGGTCGAGTCCTAGCTCGTGTGTGTGTGTGTGTGTGTGTGTGTGTGTGTGTACACCTATTTGTGGTTGCCAGGGTCATTTCACAGCTCCTGGCCCCGCCTCTTCACTGATCGCTAGTAGGTCCATTCCCTCCTTTAAGAACTTTATCATATCTCTTCTTAAAGCTATGTATGGATCCTGCCTGTACTCACCTATTTGTGGTTGCAGGGGTCGATTCACAGCTCCTGGCCCCATGTACTCACCTACTTGTACTCACCTAGTTGAGGTTGCGGGGGTCGAGTCCGAGCTCCTGGCCCCGCCTCTTCACTGATCGCTACTAGGTCACTCTCCCTGAGCCGTGAGCTTTATCATACCTCTGCTTAAAGCTATGTATGGATCCTGCCTCCACTACATCACTTCCCAAACTATTCCACTTACTGACTACTCTGTGGCTGAAGAAATACTTCCTAACATCCCTGTGATTCATCTGTGTCTTCAGCTTCCAACTGTGTCCCCTTGTTACTGTGTCCAATCTCTCCATGTGTGTGTGTGTGTGTGTGTGTGTGTGTGTGTGTGTGTGTGTGTGTGTGTGTGTGTGTGTGTGTGTGTGTGTGTAACATACACACATCTGGCCAGGCAGGATGCTAGTAAAATATAGTTTTAAAACTAAGAGATATTATGTCCTCCAAGGTCGGTGAAGGGCTCTTCATCCGAGGACTTGGAACCGGCCTTCCTAGAATCAAGCATAATTACCTTCTATTTCCCAGGCTTTGTTTGATCCTTGTTGGTTGACCTAACACTAGTAATTAAGTAATTGTGAGACAAGCCTTGGAACAAACAGAGATTCCTCATTATTTCTCACTATATAACACACACAATGGCCAGGTGGATAATCATGAGAGAGAGAGAGAGAGAGAGAGAGAGAGAGGGGTGTATATCTTTGTATGTATATAAATTATGAAATATGTGTATACAGAACTTGTGCAATAAGAACACAGTAAGCAGGTGTTATCACAATATACAGAACAACCACTGTAAGGCAATAGTGAACTTCTAAATGTTTTAGTGAGTTCTGACATTATCACAGTTCCTTGATAATGTGAGATCACGAAAGCACATGGAAGTTCACTATTTTTCACAGTGGTCGTTGTGCATACTTGTGTGTATTGTCAGGTCACCATGTATCACACACCTCACTCTTTCCCTGTATATACTGTCTTTTTAACCTCTGTGTATTAGAAGTGGTCAAGGTTCCAGGACTGAAATGTGTGTACCACTTAATATAGCACCTGACGTGGGCACCACCTGACGTAGGTACCACCTAATATAACACCTGACATGGGTAGTACCTAAAACAAAACCTGACATCAGCAACACTTGACGTAGGTACTACCTAATATAACACCTGATGTGGGTAGTACCTAAAACAAAACCTGACGTGGGCAACACTTGACGTAGGTACTACCTAATATAACACCTGATGTGGGTAGCACCTAAAACAAAACCTGACGTGGGCAACACTTGAAGTAGGTACTACCTAATATAACACCTGACATGAGTAGCACTTGATGTGGGTAGTACTTAAAACAGCACCTGACGTGGGTAACACATAGGCTACAAGACTGAAAGAGAGAAGCCAGAGAGGTGTGTCCTGTGTTCATCCCCTGGGTAAGGATGTGTGTAAGCCAACACTGCCTATCCTATATCCTTCCTTCCTCTCTCTTCTTTCATTCTCTCAAGTCTCTTCTCTTTCCCCCAACCCTCTTTCGTTCTCTTATTTTCTCTTTCTTACGTGTTTTTTTAATTCTCCTAATCCTCATTTATTCTGTCATCTGACCATCATTCTATAACTGAAAAATCCGAGAAATAATCCAGTGGGCGAGTTTATTTACAAATAACTAAATGTATTGGTTAATTATATGTTGTCAAATGTTGTATAAAACTTTAACATCATACAGTTGTTTATAAAACTTTTGTATCATACAGTTGTTTATGAAGGTGTTTGAAACAAGGTCATCCAGTACTGAACATCTGCTACTATACCGACCTTTCCATTCTGTGTTCGGTTCTGGATGTACACTTTCAGTCATATTTACAGTTTATCCCACTATATAGATGTGTCATAATGGAACCGATTGTAATAGTGCAGTTAAATTATGATTATGACATATATACTCATTATAATATGTATAATGTACTGTAGGTTGTTTCTTTGAGGTTGGGCTGGTGTATATAATAGTATGTATAATGTACTGGGGTTGTGTTTCTATGAGGTTGGGCTGGTGTGTGTAATTATAGTATGTACTGTGGGTTGTGTTAGCTTTTGTGAGGTTGAGGCAGATGTGAGTTTTACGACTTATTTGCCATGGGTTCAAACCCCATCAGTTCCATGGTTTATGTGAGGTTTGGTGGGGTTGGAAGTAGTTCTAAATTATCTATATAAAATCTAGACCAGGGACACTTATATACACTTCAGGATATCAAATAAACATCCTGAAATGTATGCAAGTATCATCTTCCACAGTTTGTCAAAAAAGAAACATACCGTCTTCGACTGTAAAATGTATGGGAAGCATTAAACTCGTATGGGTTATTCAGGAGCATCAAAGGGTGCATCATTTGTCCACATGAGAGAGAGATGCACTACCATGTGTACTTGAATGGCTTGATATATCATAATCATAATAATAATAATAATGATACTAATACTCCATGGGGAAGTGGAAAAGAATTCTTCCACCATAAGCCATGCGTATCATAAGAGGCGATTAAAATGCCAGGAGCAAGGGGCTAGTAACCCCTTCTGTAGAAATGACTAAATTTATAAAGAAAAACTTTCACCCTGCCTCGGTGGGATAAGGCCGGTTTGTTGAAAATAATAATAATAATTTTTATTTTGGTATGAAATATAGTGATGGGTGACATTTAGGTGTACATGCAGAAAGCCCATTGTTATGCAGAGTATTTTAGGCAAGGTTAAGCTTAACTTAATGCTATAATGGCAGTAACTGTTAGTGACTTGATTGTATATACACATTGTTGGATGAGTGTTATTAAGGAGGCATGGTTTAGGGGTTAGCACACAGGCCTGCTGGTTTTATTACTGGCTTGCCATGAGTTCTAACCTTCCATGTGGTGTTAGTTCATGTGTACTTACCTACGTGTTGGTAGTACCAGAAGAGACAGGAAGTGCACTCTAGAAGTAAGTTGGTGTTTGGCCTCGACACTTGACCTGTGTGGCATAGTATTTACTGACGTAACTGCTTCTCACTTCTTTCATAACTTGTAGCTATATTAATTATGGAAACCTATATGTATTTTCTTAGTGTAATAAGTTATAATCATAACCATAATTTTTAAAGTGGTGGAGTAGTAAGCCAGTCGAAGGTCTCGGTCAGATGACCGATGACCCATAGCTGACCCATAGCTCTAGCTATGGGTCTTTATATAACTAAGACCAGCATCAGGAAACACTTGTCCTGTTTCCTGACAAACCTTACCTAACCTAAACCTGTACGTTTCACCCACAGTGGGTGAAATGTTTAATGTTTCCCCTGTTTAAAGCATCTGAATTACCTTTTGTTAGTTTCTACTATTGTGTATCTGGCTGAAGAAGACGTGTGCAACACTGATATTCTTGTATTGGAAATAGTGTCACAGGTGTTACACACATATTTTATTCATCATGTTGTTGCAATTTTCTTTTCAGCACACCAGTCATCTAACACCTTATCACAGCTATGATGGTATGAGATACACAAATAACCAGCACATAGGAGAGAGGCCATTTACAAGTTACACAGTGTGACTTGTAAATGGTCCAAGTCAGACCACAGTGTCGTCATAGGCTTTTCTCTCTCCTGTGCGCTGGTTATTTGTGTATTGTTCCAGTCATGGTATTGTGACATTTTGTTCTGTTTTGGTATGAGATCCATCCAGCCTCCACCACCACATTCTCTAGGTAGGAGTGTGGGCGGTGCTGCACCATGTACAGTATTTCGGTGATTAAATGTTAGTTTTCATTATATAAATGCTGAATGACCTTTGTAAATTGTAGAACATTCTTCTTCCCTTTTCTACAACTTCTACCATTCTTCTTCTCCCCTCTCCTACAACTTCTTCCATTCTTCTTCTCCCCTCTCCTACAACTTCTTCCATTCTTCTTCTCCCCTCTCCTACAACTTCTTCCATTCTTCTTCTCCCCTCTCCTACAACTTCTTCCATTCTTCTTCTCCCCTCTCCTACAACTTCTTCCATTCTTCTTCTCCCCTCTCCTACAACTTCTTCCATTCTTCTTCTCCCCTCTCCTACAACTTCTTCCATTCTTCTTCTCCCCTCTCCTACAACTTCTTCCATTCTTCTTCTCCCCTCTCCTACAACTTCTACCATTCCTCTCCCCCTCTTCTTTTTCCTCTTCATTTTCCTCAAGTACATATTTGTTTTCATCTGAATATAAGTGTTGATGTACTCTAATACAACATTCAATTTTCGTCCACAGAAGGTAGATCCGGAGCTCATTTTCACTAAACAAGAAAGAATCGGCAAGGGTTCCTTCGGCGAAGTATTCAAGGGAGTGGACAAGCGGACGACACAGGTTGTCGCTATAAAGATCATTGACCTGGAGGAAGCTGAGGATGAGATAGAGGATATACAGCAGGAGATCATGGTTCTCTCTCAGTGTGACTCCCCTTATGTTACCAAGTATTATGGATCTTATCTTAAAGGTTAGTTAGTACACACTACTGGCAGTGTACGTTAGTAGATATCACAGGCAGTGTCTGCTTTAAACCCTTGTTTTAACCAACCTCAATCTAACAGTTTTTGTAAATGCGAGACAAAATCCACTGGGTGGCTTGAATTAAACTAGACAAGGTTCAGTTGCTACATAATTGTCTGTTATGATTTTAGCAGCATCGCTATATGACCCTTCTGGGTTTGGCACTTAATTTTAATTATAATAATATGATCTTAGCAAAACAATCTCATTTCCATCTATCACAGCTGCCATTACCAGCCACTGGTCCCTATTAGTCCATTAGATTGAGGTTTATCGTACTCACTTTGATTCAGATTCTTTATTTCATCATGATACAATGTTTGTACAATGATGGGTGACATTTATGTGTGCATACAGGAAGCCCATTATATGCAGAGCATTATGGGTCAAATTAAGACTAATAAGGCAATATCTTTTGACTATAGATATGTTAAAACAAACCACTTAAACAAATCTGGTCAGAGGATCTGAATTAGTGGTAAAAATACAGGTGCTATGGTGGCCCGGTGGCCTGGTGGCTAAAGCTCCCGCTTCACACACGGAGGGCCCGGGTTCGATTCCCGGCGGGTGGAAACATTTCGACACGTTTCCTTACGCCTGTTGTCCTGTTCACCTAGCAGCAATTAGGTACCTGGGTGTTAGTCGACTGGTGTGGGTCGCATCCTGGGGGACAAGATTAAGGACCCCAATGGAAATAAGTTAGACAGTCCTCGATGACGCACTGACTTTCTTGGGTTATCCTGGGTGGCTAACCCTCCGGGGATTAAAAATCCGAACGAAATCTTATCTTATCTTATCTTATCTTACTTGACTTACAATGGTTCGACTTACCATATTTCAACTTTACGATGGTGCAAAAACAAATACTCTGGAGGTGAAACTTAAGATTATTACCCAGCATGAAGGCAGCAAGTCCATAACTTGTATTCATTTATTACTTATCAATACTGGTATTTAGTTAGTTACAGTAATTACAGTGGACCCCCGCTTAACGATCACCTCCAAATGCGACCAATTATGTAAGTGTATTTATGTAAGTGCGTTTGTACGTGTATGTTTGGGGGACTGAAATGGACTAATCTACTTCACAATATTCCTTATGGGAAAAAATTCGGTCAGTACTGGCACCTGAACATACTACTGGAATGAAAAAAGTTCGTTAACCGGGGGTCCACTGTATTTGTCCGTTTCCTTATTCAGTGACAGTAGTTATTTAATTACTTATTTATAGCATATAGGATATAACCTATAGAATATTTTCATCCTTCACTGGGTTCATAGGAACGTAACCCCATCGTAAGTCGAGGACCACCTGTATGCAGATCAACCTAAAATAAAAAATATAGGCCTCTTCAATAAATCTGATCAGAGGACCCGAATTAGTGGCCACAATATACAAATCAGCTTTAAAAAAAATAGTTTCCATGTGGGCTTTTACCTACCCAACAAGTGTTTAGGAAATTTATTTATGCACAGGTACACATAATTACAGATATCACACTTAGTGTTAATTATCTAGGATAACCCCAATAAAGTCAAAGTGATTTGTTTCCACTGGGGTCCTTGACTTATTGCTATTGGGGTCCTTATACTCTTCATCGCTTCATGTCAGCATGTAGCTCTCTGCGAAGGCTAGCCGAGAACTGAATTTCTGTAGTATAAGGTGGGAAAGTAAATTGTCGTCAGGTACTTACTGACAGTACTTTACCTGAAGCAGGAAGGTGACAGTCTGGGTGACCAGACAAGCACCAGACCAGCCTGGCCCAGGGCTAGGCTGCAAAAATATAGCATAAGAAGTACAGTGGACCCCCGCTTAACGATCACCTCCAAATGCGACCAATTATGTAAGTGTATTTATGTAAGTGCGTTTGTACGTGTATGTTTGGGGGTCTGAAATGGACTAATCTACTTCACAATATTCCTTATGGGAAAAAATTCAGTCAGTACTGGCACCTGAACATACTACTGGAATGAAAAAAGTTCGTTAACCGGGGGTCCACTGTATATACTGAAATACAAGAATGCTAAATATCCTTCAGCTTTAATGATCCTCTGTACACCTCAGGTGTGTACAACACTTTGTACACCTTGTACACCTTCACCCTGTACACCTCCAGCTTGTACACCTTCATTCTGTACACCTCCAGCTTGCATACCTTCACCCTGTACATCGCTTTGTACACCACTTTGATCACAGTGAGGTAGAGCAAACTTACCTCCACAGTGTATGTAAATACACAAAGTCTTCTCTATAGCTGGCATTTTCAGAGTACTTATGGGACATTTGCTGATGAGTTCCTTCACCACAAATTTTTTTTTTTATTTTAATAAAAAACAAGGCCCTGAGTTTGATAAAAATGTATTGACATTTACAGGTACCAAATTATGGATTATAATGGAATATCTCGGAGGCGGATCGGCACTGGATTTAATGAAGGCCGGAAGTTTTGAAGAAATGCACATCGCTGTTATCCTGCGTGAAGTCATTAAAGGTCTTGATTATCTTCACTCAGAGAGGAAACTTCACCGTGATATTAAAGGTCAGCGGGCATGTGATTCTTTACAGAAACTATTTGATGGTGACTCAGGAAATCGTAATGACATGATTGCAAACAAACCATACCTATTTGATGATGATGATGATGATAGTAATATGCAAATAACCCCTCCTCACATATATACTGGCTCCCTTACCTTCGTGTGTTAGTGTGTGACTAGTTAATGGTTCAGGTCAGACCAAAATCTTCAGGTTATTTGTGTATTGTTGCAGTCACACTATTTTGCTTTTTTATTCCATAATAATAATAATTATTTGGGATTTTATATTTCTTGATCACCTGTTCTTTTGAAAAAATTCACAAAGACTCTCACATCAGAGATGTGCGAGATGAAAAAGAATACTGTAGTTTATATTCAAGAGTGATAGTATGAGCTTTTGAAAAGAAATGTACTTTGAGTTAAGACTTAAAAGCATAGATTCCTGCCTCTTAAGGGACACTGGTAAACAGTGTGACATGGAGGCTAGTGGACTCTTGTTGTTACCTGGAGTATACCTGGTGAGGGTTTCAGGGGTCAATGCTCCTGTGGCCCGGTCTGTGACCAGACCTTATTGTTGGAATCCTGGGAAAGGATGGGCAGGTCTCCTTGAAACTGTTGCCTCTTGTTCACCTAGCAGTAAATGCATAGATTCCTAGCACCTAGCTGACTGTGGGTGGCATCTTAGAGGAGGAGGGTTCAGGTGTGTTGATTTCTCCTGCCTCTGTTAACCTAGCAGTAAATAGGTACCTAGATATGGCATTTTGGGAGTAAGTGGGCAAGTTTATTCTCACCTGCTACCTCTATTCACTTAGCAAATAGCTACTTAACCCTTAAACTGTCCAAACGTAGATATACGTTTTTTCAACGTTTGAAAGTATGTAAAAAAAGTAGATCTTTTTTTTTTTTACATTTGAAAATGTGTAAAAAAACTTGATCAACTTTTTTTTTTTTTTTGTTAGATTTGAAAATATGTAAAAAAAAAAAACGTATATCTACTTTTGTAGCACTACGCATGTGAACGTAGATCTGCTTGGACCGTTTAAGGGTTAAGAGTAAGTACATTGTTGTGGGTGGCATCCTGGGAGAGGAAGAGGAAGCCTACTACCACCTACTGCCACTGTTCACCTAGCAGTAATTTGTGGCTTTTGTGGGTGGCATCCTGGGGCAGGACCTAAGGACCACAAAGGAAATAAGTCACGTTACACAACATTTTGGATTATTAATCCTCAAGTTAATGAGCCAAATCAGGTTTTCCTCTTCAGGATAATAAGGTGGTAGTCAAATCAGTAGGTAAAGAAAAGAAAGCATAAAGGAAATAGGGTATACACACAGGCATGTACTTACCTATTTGTCATTGCAGGGGTTCATTCTCAGCTCCTGGCCCTGCCTCTTGCCACTCTCCAGATTCACTCCCTTTTAGCCTCATGGGTACTACTGTACCTGCTCTTAAAACAGTGTATGGATGTTGCCTCGACTATGTCCTCACTAAGATCATTCCATTTCCCAACCACTCAGAGACTGAAGTGGTTTTAGGGATTTGACATGCTGTTGGAGTGTGATCAAGGTGGCATTTATGAAGGGATTCAAGGAAACCCATATGCCAGACTAGAGTTTTGGAGGAGTGGAGGAGATACGTACTTGAAGTTCTGAACTGTAGTATTGGTGCCCCATTGGCAAGACAGTGATGGAGTGAATGATGGTGAAAGTGTTTCTTCTTTTTTGGGTCATTCTACCTCGGTGGGAGACAGCTAGTTTGTTGAAAACAAAACTTGCAGTGGGCCACCATTAGCAACAGCCAAATTGATCAGGTAGCACCAGATGAGTTTAGCCCATGGCCGGGCTCTGAGAGTAGAAAACTTTCTCGGAACTCATCAAAGTAACAGTATAACAGGTAACAGTATAACATATACACCTACCATCCGACTTACGACCGAGTTCGGTTCCAAGAAACCGGTCGTAAGTCGAAATGGTCGTAAGTCGAACTTTACTACTGAATATCAACAAAACATTTTTGTAATGACTTTATTTTATTGTTTTATTTTGGTATTTCATGTTTTACTTTACTTTTTATGTTGTTAGTACTGTATTTTATACTGTAAGGTTTAGGATAAACACTGTGTACAACACAAATACTTGTTTATTTCCCAGAAATTTGGCATAAAACACACGGTCGTAAGTCGAGTGGTCATAAGTCAAGCAGGTCGTAAGTCGGATGGTAGGTGTATTATGCAGACTCTTCAACCCTCTACCAAGAGATACAAAAAATATTTGCAGTACAAAGTTAGAAGTTTGCAGGAGGATGGTGGATCACCTCCTCCACCAGGTGCCAGATTAACCAGGCTGTGATGGCTCTCCTCCAGTGGGTTGTAAACACCCACGCTGATTTAATAGACGTTCAAAAGTAAAGCCTGTCCTCAGGCTGGGCTGCAAGGCTAGAAAAACCTGAAAACTGGTGACAGGCATGTCTATTTTTAGCTAAAATAGGTAAATTATCACATTTTTAATTGTAATTCTTGCTACAGTTGCATTTTATTTGAAAAAGTTAACCAAGTCATATTTTATTTCAAGTAGTAAACTATAAATGTGTTTTTCAATGATTTATATTCATATTTTAGTTAAAAATTAAAAACACATTTAGAAAGACAGCCAGAGTGTGAGTGATGGTGAATGTGGTTTTTTTCACTTGGCTTACCCTACCTTGATAACAAATGGCAGATGCATTAAAAAATTGTCCTCAGACATTGTCCTGGCCTGTGGACGAGCTCCGGGAGTAGAAAAATTATTAGAACTCGTCAAAAATTCTTAGAACTCGTCAAAAATTCTTAGAACTCGTCAAAAGTTCTTAGAGCTCATCAAAAATTCTTACAACTCATCAAAGGTATATACTTAATATGGTATCCTGATAATTAATTCATTCTTATATTTACAGCTGCCAATGTGTTGTTGAGCGAGATGGGAGACGTGAAGCTGGCAGATTTTGGTGTGGCCGGACAGCTGACCAACACAACCAGCAAAAGAAATACTTTCGTGGGGACTCCCTTCTGGATGGCACCGGAGGTCATCAAGCAGTCTGCGTATGACTCTAAGGTGGTATTATGTTTTATATGAATACAATTTTCACTTAGTCTAGTGTGTTAAGCTTGAATGTCAGTGTTAAACAGATTAGAGTAATATTTAAAGATGTATGAATTGTTCTAGGTAGTAGGTTGGTAGACAGCAACCACCCAGGGAGGTACTACCATCCTGCCAAGTGAGTGTAAAACGAAAGCCTGTAATTGTTTTACATGATGGTAGGATTGCTGGTGTCCTTTTTTTCTGTCTCATAAACATGCAAGATTTCAGGTATGTCTTGCTACTTCTACTTAAACTTAGGTCACACTACACATACATGTACAAGCATATATATGTATGTATATATACACATCCCTCTGGGTTTTCTTCTATTTTCTTTCTAGTTCTTGTTGTTGTTTATTTCCTCTTATCTCCATGGGGAAGTGGAACAGAATTCTTCCTCCGTAAGCCATGCGTGTTGTAAGAGGCGACTAAAATGCCAGGAGCAAGGGGCTAGTAACCCCTTCTCCCGTATAAATTACTAAATTTAAAAAGAGAAACTTTCGTTTTTCTTTTTGGGCCACCCTGCCTTGGTGGGATACGGCCGGTTTGTTGAAAAAAAAAGTATGAATTGTAATATCGGCATGCCAAGGCAAGACAGTGATAGACTGAGCGATGATGAAAGTTTTTTTTTTTTTTTTTTTAATCGCCCTGCCTTAGTGGGAGACAGCTGGAGTGTCAAAAAACGAAGTACAGTGGACCCCCGGTTAACGATATTTTTTCACTCCAGAAGTATGTTCAGGTGCCAGTACTGACCGAGTTTGTTCCCATAAGGAATATTGTGAAGTAGATTAGTCCATTTCAGACCCCCAAACATACACGTACAAACGCACTTACATAATTGGTCGCATTCGGAGGTGATCGTTATGCGGGGGTCCACTGTACTTGTATTATTCCTAGTTTACATTTGCCCAGATTACTACACTTAAATATGAGCTTTTCCATGTTAGGAATAGACAAGTTGTTAACTTATCTTTGTAACACTGATGTACGGATGCTCCGTGACTTAGGATATTTCAACTTTATGATGGTGCGGCAGCAATTACTTTGGAGGTGAAACTTAAGATAATTACCCAGCATGAAGGTGGCAAGTCCCTAACTTGTATTCATATATTTACTTTTCAATACTGGTATTTAGTTACAATAATTATTTACTTATTTGTTAGCATTTATTTGTTTTTTGACTTACAATTGGTTCGTTGAAACATAACCCCATCGTAGGTCGAGGAGCACCTGTATATTGATGGAAAATAAATTATAGTTAGACAGCAACCATCCGAGGAGGTACTACCCTCCTGCCATATAAGAGGGACATGGGAGCCTGTTAACCCTTAAACTGTCCAAACGTAGATCTACGTTTTTTCAACATTTGAAAGTATGTAAAAAAAGTAGATCTTTTTGTTTATATATTTGAAAGCGTTTAAAAAACTTTGATCTACTTTTTTTTATTGAAAATATATAAAAAACATAGATCTACTTTTGGCGCCCTACGCATGTGAACGTAGATGTATCTTTGGACAGTTTAAGGGGTAAACAGGTTACACTCTGGCAGGTTTGTTCATCCTGTCTTTGTCTCATGAACATGTAACATGACAAGCAAATTATACAAACTTCTACTTGCATTCACTATACACTTGACTATCCTTTGTGTTTGCTAATAGTTCTTAGTGTTAGACCAGGCAAGCACCAGATAAGCCTGGCGAAAAAACTTCAAAATTCATCGGAGGTATAAGGTATAAGAAGCCTAGTGTGAGACTGGCCTGGGGTTAAGACATAATACCTGAAACCATTAACAGATAAGATATACTTATCGTTAATGTATTATTATTTATTTTATATTTCCAAGTAAATTTCTGTGAGAAAATACTAATACAAACACATCGGGGACGACCTGAATTGTGTATATTAATACAGTGGTAGCCTGGGATACGAACACCTCAAAACGCAAACAGTTATGTAAATGTATTTATGTAACTGCTTTTGTAAGTGTATTTTTCGGGGTCTGAAACGGATTAATCTAATTTACATTATTCCTGATGGTAACAAATTTGTTCAGTATCAGCACTCGAACAACCTACTGGAACGAAATAAGTTCGTATCCCAAGGTACCACTGTAGTATATAATTACGATATTATACTCAGTAATGATATAATAATGATGTTATACACAATACAGAAAATTCTCAACATGTAAGTTGAGGACTTAGTGTATTGCAATGACAATGTAACTGGTTTGTTGCACATGCAGGCAGACATCTGGTCACTTGGGATAACTGCAATTGAACTTGCTAAAGGAGAGCCGCCCAACAGTGACCTTCACCCTATGCGAGTTCTCTTCCTTATACCCAAGAATAATCCTCCACAACTTACTGGCAACTATAGCAAACCTTTCAAGGAGTTTGTAGAAGCCTGTTTAAATAAGGATCCTGAAAACGTAAGTATTATTTGATATTTGATAAAGATCTTCAGGTCTAATCAGATGCGATACTCGATAATTTATCTCGTGAAAAAAGTACGTATTTCTGTTTTCAAGTTTGTTCAAAAACAGAAAACTGAGACCAACACTGGCCAGAATCAGTCCAAAATTTTCTCTGAGTAAGATTTTATTACAGATAGTTATTGTGTTTTAATATTGCAAAATAATTCATTTTAATAGTAAACAAATTTTTATTTAGATTTTACTTCAGGTATTTATTTTGTTTTAATGTTCCAAGAATTTTTTTTGAAAAACATTTACTGCATAAATTAAGGGATATGTGCATTATTATTATTATTATTATTATTACTATTATTATTCAACAAATAATTAGCCATTTTGATTTGCAGAGACCAACTGCCAAAGAATTGCTCAAGTTTCCATTCATCCGTAAGGCAAAAAAGAATGCATACCTGATGGACCTGATAGACAGGTACAAGTCCTACAAGAAGAATTGCACCGACACCGACACTGACTCAGATCCATCAGATTCGTAAGTGGTCGTGTACTATTTTAATTTATTTTTTTAAACATTGCAGCCATAACTAAACTAAACTCAGCACAATTTTTGTTTATACATTTTACAATGAAAAAATCTGTTAATTGCACGAAGTTGATACAGTTACAATATTGTTGCAGCAACTTTGGCTTTAATTATCATAATCTCACCGTTATCTTCTCTTTACATTTAGTAATTTATACAGGAGAAGGTGTTACTAGCACATTGTTCCCAGCATTATAGTTGCCTCCTACAACACGCATGGCTTATGGAGGAAGAATTCTTTTCCACTTCCACATGGAGATATTTTAAAGTTGTAAAGCATAAAATAACTAAATTTAAGGTCAGGCATTGAGGACACGGAAAATCTCCACGATGACATAAATCATGACTTCAATGGGCCACAGAAAACAATATAATCATTAGTGAGGTCAAATTTTAGTTATTTTACTAAGGAAAATTTGAGAAGATTGGAACAGAGTATAAAACAAATTCAAACCACTGAATAGAGTGGAAGATGAAATTGAGGAACTTGTGAGTGGTAACATCAGATCTTATATTTCTTCTTATTTCAGCAAACCGGCTGTATCCCACCAAGGCAGGGTGACCCAATAAGAAAAGCAAAAGTTTCTCTCTTTAACTTGAGTAATTTATACAGGTTACTAGCCCCTTGCTCCCGGCATTTTAGTCGCCTCTTACAACACGCATGGCTTACGGAGGAAGAATTCTGTTCCACTTCCCCATGGAGATAAGAGGAAATAAACAAGAATAAGAACTAGAAAGAAAACCCAGAGGGGTGTGTATATATATGCTTGTACATGTGTAGTGTGACCTAAGTGTAAGTAGAAGTAGCAAGACGTACTTGAAATCTTGCATGTTTATGAGACAGAAAAAGGACACTAGCAGTCCAGCCATCGTGTATAATCTTATATTTGAGGAGCACAAAAAAAAAGTACTCTTATTATTACAACCTAAAATAACCTCATGGGAAGGCAATCAAGCCAGAAAAACATTGCATAAATGACTCTGGAAACAAAGCTTGTTCCTCTCTCTAATAGTTTTTTTTTTTTTTTGTCAATAAATGAGTGTTGGTTAGCCGTCATTTAAAAGTTTAATAATTACAACCAGCAAATACAAAGGCTGTGAATTTGTAATGATGACTGTATAGTGTTTTCTCTGCTGAAGTGTTCTTCCATTAGACATAATTGTTGGCCACCTGCCAACAGGTTGAAATCTATTAATAGGGTAACAAGTCACTCTTTTAAATATGAAATTTAAGAGTAATTTTGTTAAAATACTGGTTGTCTCCCACCGAGGCAGGGTGACTCAAGCTTAAGATAAGAAGAGATCAAATTTATTCAGATTTTTATCCAAGAGGGTTAGCCAATCAGGATAACCCAAGAAAGTCAGTGTATCGAGGACTGTCTTATTTCCATTGTGGTCCTTGAGTCTTGTCTCTCAGGATGCCACCAACATCAGTTGACTAACACCCAGGTACCTACTTACTGCTAGGCAAACAGTGACAGGTATAAGAAAACATACCCAGTGTTAACACCTGGCTGGGTATTGACTCATGGACACTTGTTGTGAGACAAGAGCTGAGCCTACCCAGCCATGGGACCTACCTCATAAAACTTTTCCCCTTTTACATTTAGTAATAGATTGTGAATATAATTATCTAATTCAAGGTTAAAGTTGTGGTATGTAAGGACATTTAATTTGTAATATCTTCCTGTGTGTGAATGTTGCAGTTTTATAACTGTAGTTTAAGCATACCTCTGGCAAGACAGTGATGGAGTGAATGATGAAAGTTTTTCTTTCTCGGGCCACCCTGCCTTGGTGGGAGACGGCCACAGTGTTAATAAATAAATAAATGCTTCAAAGATAGCTAGAGGTTGAGTGCTGGTGAATGTTTCTCTGTATCACCTCTTCTACCGGGTTGCCTTTATGCTTGTAAATAGCTCTTTATTCAAGGAATAGGGCCATTCTGTCCTTCCTTGGATCAAACTTGGTTACCTCCCATTCCTTTGGAGTTGTATGACCCATACAGTTTTAGTGCTTCCTCATGATTGTCATAATTATAATTTCGAGGGGTGGATATACGTTGCAGTTTTTGAACTGTAGTGTCAGCGTGCCTCTGGCAAGACAGGGATGGAGTGAGTGTTGATGAAAGTGTTTCTTCTTTTTTGGGTTGCCTTACCTTGGTCGGAGACAGCTGATGTGTTAAAAACAAAAATTAGATTACTCTATCTAGGTAGGAAATGGCTGATAATAAAAATTCATCCAGGTAACTTAATTCTAATTTTTAATTATTTCTTTGCAGTGAGGACAGCAGAGTTGAAAGTGATGTTGAAGATCCGGCCTGGATTATGACTGTAAGGGGTCCACCTGGTGGATTGTCTCCAACTAGCAAACAGGAAGCAATTCCAGTCACATCGACTTCACCACTATCCTCGTCTCCGCCGCTCCAGTTTAATGATTTGCCAGCATCCTCTGTGTCTTCCCTGGCTCATTCTCCACCCAAAGAAAATAATGGTGTAGTTTTCAGAGAAAAAACATCATCGCCGGTAGGTTGCTTAAAATCCCAAATTAATGAGAGCGACGATGCTCAATAATAACCCACGTGGAGACACAAACAAACAAGGTTGATTGATCTGTATATTTCAACCAACTTCTGGTATCCTCTTGATCCCAGAAGAGGGTTGAAATATACAGATCAATCAGCCTTCTGTGTTTCTGTCTCCATGTGGGTTATTATTGAGCAATGACAAGTGTTCATTATACTTTAGTTATTCAAGAGACAGAATTTGGAGTTAAACCTTCAATACTTGTTTCATCTAGGCTTGGGCAATATCAGACATATGGTTCCCGAGGCTCTTTATCTGCCAGCCACTTAAGGGCTATTGTTTAAAAGTGTCTCCTTACCTTAGTGTGATTTCAACAGCAATATACTATACTATATCAAAAAATCCTACTCAAATCTGCTTGTTTTCTTCTAAGTCCCTCCCAATACTTCTTGTTTCAGATTTGTCTTTCTACTCCGGTTATTCAGTTATTCAATCAAAAAATGCTGGATGAAACATTGTAAAGGTTTTGCTGCATACATAATATCTTACTTGTCTGTCAACTTACACCATTGTTCATCCTCTTAAAGTAAACTTTTACAGGAAATCTTCAGTTGACTGAGAAATTTAGTTGTACTCATCCATACTTACCAATGGTGCTTACCTGAATTAACTTATTTTAGAATTGCAGTCAAATTATTTTTATATTTTGTGATTGATTCAGGAAAACCAGTTAGCCAGACTTGAGTCCTGGAGGTGGGAAGGACAGTGCCTGCACTCTAAAGGAGGGGTTGGGAATGTTTGCTGTTTAGAGTGACAGCCAAACTGTTATATGTGTGCCTCTGGAAAGACAGTGATAGTGTGAGTGATGGTGAAAGTGTTTCTTTTTCGGGTCACCCTGCCTCGGTGGAAGACCATCAGTATGTAAAATAAAAAATTGAAGAAAGTAAATAAAAACTTCTTTTTTAACAGACACGTCCAACATCAGTAGCACCGCCGCCCCCAGTTGAGAACGAGAAACGAAAAGACTCTCGTCACATGGATCACAGAAATTCAAGAGACATGGACATATCTCCACGTTCTAGTGAACCCCATACTAATGGTGATGATCGACGGATCTCCAGAGAGCTGACAGATATGAGAATCGAATCTGAAGATCCCAGGAATGACAGCGATTGTCCAGACAGGAACGAATTCAATGACAGACGCCACAATCGAGAAGTTCACCATTCGAGGGATAATAAATCAAGTTTGGTAGATGGTCGTGAAATAAGGCGGCCAGAACATCGTCAAAGTTCCTCACACCCACAACCTCCAAGAACAAAGTCTCCTCCAGCTCCTGCCAGCACATTATCTGGTGTTGTCTTGCCACTTATCTCTGAGGTAAAGGTCATCATTGTTTTGTTATATATGGATAAATGGTTGCATGCATGTACAAGCATATATATACATACCCCTCTGGGTTTTCTTGTATTTTCTTACTAGTTCTTGTTTATTTCTGCTTGTCTCCATGGAGAAGTGGAACAGAATTCTTCTTCCGTAAGCCATGCATGCTGTAGGAAGTGGCTAATATGCTGGGAGCAAGGAGCTAGTAACCCCTTCTCCTTTTTTATTTTTTTAACAAGTTGGCCGTCTCCCACCGAGGCAGGGTGACCCAAAAAGAAAGAAAAAATCCCCAAAAAGAGAATACTTTCGTCATTCAACACTTTCACCTCACTCACACACAATCACTGTTTTTGCAGAGGTGCCCAGAACACAACAGTTTAGAAGCATATACGTATAAAGATACACAACATATCCCTCCAAAGTGCCAATATCCCAAACTCCTCCTTTAAAGTGCAGGCATTGTACTTCCCATTTCCAGTACTCAAGTCCGGCTATATAAATATAACCGGTTTCCCTTCACTAAATATTGCCCTGCTCACACTCCAACAGCTCGTCGGGTTCCAAATACCATTCGTCTCCATTCACTCCTATCTAACACACTCACGCATGCTTGCTGGAAGTCCAAGTCCCTCTCCCACAAAACCTCCTTTACCCCCTCCCTCCAACCTTTTCGAGGACGACCCCTACCCCTCCTTCCTTCACCTACAGATTTATATGCTCTCCATGTCATTCTACTTTGATTCATTCTCTCTAAATGACCAAACCACCTCAGCAACCCCTCTTCAGCCCTCTGACTAGTACTTTTATTAACTCCACACCTCCTCCTAATTTCCACACTCCGAATTCTCTGCATAGTATTTACACCACACATTGCCCTTAGACAGGACATCTCCACTGCCTCCTCACTGCAGCATTTACAACCCAAGCTTCACACCCATATAAGAGTGTTGGTACCACTATACTTTCATACATTCCCTTCTTTGCCTCCATAGATAACATTTTTTGTCTCCACATATACCTCAATGCACCAGTCACCTTTTTTCCTTCATCAGTTCTATGGTTATCCTCATCCTTCATAAATCCATCAGCTGACACATGGCCGGTGTGTTGAAAGAAGGAGATAAATGGTTCAGAGAACCAACAAGTTGATAATTAGACACATGTGCAACACTTAGGTATCTTTATTGATGAAACATTTCACCACACAGTGACTTCCTCAGTCCAATACAAAGAAGAAAAGTGATGGACTGATTATATAGACTCCAGGCTGAGGGACTGATTACCTCAATCTCCTTCTGATCTTCACTCTTCTTCTTTGTATTGGACTGATGAAGCCACTGTGTGACGAAACGTTTCCACAGTAAAGATACCGAAGTCTTGCATGTGTGTTATGCTGTATGATTTATTTTCCTCTTGCTTTATACAAATTCACTATTATGTTTTCCCATCTCTATGAGGTCCCATTGCTATGCGGTGCCATCTCCGAGGTCCCATTTCTATGAGGTGCCATCTCTGAGGTCCCATTTCTATGAGGTGCCATCTCCGAGGTCCCATTTTTATGAGGTGCCATCTCCGAGGTCCCATTTTTATGAGGTGCCATCTCCGAGGTCCCATTTTTATGAGGTGCCATCTCCGAGGTCCCATTTTTATGAGGTGCCATCTCCGAGGTCCCATTTTTATGAGGTGCCATCTCCGAGGTCCCATTTTTATGAGGTGCCATCTCCGAGGTCCCATTTTTATGAGGTGCCATCTCCGAGGTCCCATTTTTATGAGGTGCCATCTCCGAGGTCCCATTTTTATGAGGTGCCATCTCCGAGGTCCCATTTTTGAGGTGCCATCTCCGAGGTCCCATTTTTATGAGGTGCCATCTCTGAGGTCCCATTTCTATGAGGTCCCATCTCTGAGGTCCCATTTCTATGCGGTGCCATCTCCGAGGTCCCATTTCTATGAGGTGCCATCTCTGAGGTCCCATTTCTATGAGGTGCCATCTCTGAGGTCCCATTTCTATGAGGTGCTATCTCTGAGGTCCCATTTCTATGAGGTGCCATCTCTGAGGTCCCATTTCTATGAGGTGCCATCTCTGAGGTCCCATTTCTATGAGGTCCCATCTCTGAGGTCCCATTTCTATGAGGTGCCATCTCTGAGGTCCCATTTCTATGAGGTGCCATCTCTGAGGTCCCATTTCTATGAGGTGCCATCTCTGAGGTCCCATTTCTATGAGGTGCCATCTCTGAGGTCCCATTTCTATGAGGTGCCATCTCTGAGGTCCCATTTCTATGAGGTGCCATCTCTGAGGTCCCATTTCTATGAGGTGCCATCTCTGAGGTCCCATTTCTATGAGGTGCCATCTCTGAGGTCCCATTTCTATGAGGTGCCATCTCTGAGGTCCCATTTCTATGAGGTGCCATCTCTGAGGTCCCATTTCTATGAGGTGCCATCTCTGAGGTCCCATTTCTATGAGGTGCCATCTCTGAGGTCCCATTTCTATGAGGTGCCATCTCTGAGGTCCCATTTCTATGAGGTGCCATCTCTGAGGTCCCATTTCTATGAGGTGCCATCTCTGAGGTCCCATTTCTATGAGGTGCCATCTCTGAGGTCCCATTTCTATGAGGTGCCATCTCTGAGGTCCCATTTCTATGAGGTGCCATCTCTGAGGTCCCATTTCTATGAGGTGCAATCTCTGAGGTCCCATTTCTATGAGGTCCCATCTCTGAGGTCCCATTTCTATGAGGTCCCATCTCTGAGGTCCCATTTCTATGAGGTCCCATCTCTGAGGTCCCATTTCTATGAGGTGCCATCTCTGAGGTCCCATTTCTATGAGGTGCCATCTCTGAGGTCCCATTTCTATTAGGTGCCATTTCTGAGGTCCCATTTGTATGAGGTGCCATCTCTGAGGTCCCATTTCTATGAGGTGCCATCTCTGAGGTCCCATTTCTATGAGGTGCCATCTCTGAGGTCCCATTTCTATGAGGTGCCATCTCTGAGGTCCCATTTCTATGAGGTGCCATCTCTGAGGTCCCATTTCTATGAGGTGCCATCTCTGAGGTCCCATTTCTATGAGGTGCCATCTCTGAGGTCCCATTTCTATGAGGTGCCATCTCTGAGGTCCCATTTCTATGAGGTGCCATCTCTGAGGTCCCATTTCTATGAGGTGCCATCTCTGAGGTCCCATTTCTATGAGGTGCCATCTCTGAGGTCCCATTTCTATGAGGTGCCATCTCTGAGGTCCCATTTCTATGAGGTGCAATCTCTGAGGTCCCATTTCTATGAGGTCCCATCTCTGAGGTCCCATTTCTATGAGGTCCCATCTCTGAGGTCCCATTTCTATGAGGTCCCATCTCTGAGGTCCCATTTCTATGAGGTGCCATCTCTGAGGTCCCATTTCTATGAGGTGCCATCTCTGAGGTCCCATTTCTATTAGGTGCCATTTCTGAGGTCCCATTTGTATTAGGTGCCATTTCTGAGGTCCCATTTGTATGAGGTGCCATCTCTGAGGTCCCATTTCTATGAGGTGCCATCTCTGAGGTCCCATTTCTATGAGGTCTCATCTCTGAGGTCCCATTTCTATGAGGTCCCATCTCTGAGGTCCCATTTCTATGAGGTCTCATCTCTGAGGTCCCATTTCTATGAGGTGCCATCTCCGAGGTCCCATTTCTATGAGGTGCCATCTCCGAGGTCCCATTTCTATGAGGTCTCATCTCTGAGGTCCCATTTCTATTAGGTGCCATCTCAATGAGATTCCATTTCTGTTAAGTGCCGTTCATAATCTGTGATGAGCACTTTTTGTAAAACGTGGAAAGATTCTTATCACTCAGGAATTAAGTGTCAGTGGCTTGATTGAGCTTAGCACAGCTAACATGAGTCTAGAATGCACCTACTGTATAAAACCTGTGACACCTGCAATACAAAAGCTAAAATCATTGGAATATAAAACAACTTTACACTATTGTTTCTTATTTTTTCCCATTAGGCTTACGGTAATTCTGTCCTAAACCTGTGTGTGTTTCTTCATTCTGATTTAACATATTCATGTAAGGCAGTTCTAAAACTAGCAGGCTTGTGTACTATCCACTGTACTATGCAGCCCTAATAGTTAGATAGATCTTATTAGGTCAACATGGTTTAGTGGGTAGTGCACAACTGGCCTACTAGTTTTAACATTGGCCTAACGTGAGCTCCAACCCCGCACCATTCAGCAAGTTGTTAACAGTAATGTCGTTTTGATTTTGCATCATTGATCACTTGGATCAATCCATGTTGGTGTGAGACTTATCTGTAAAAACTGTCATCTGTGGTCATAGTGGTGGCCCATGCTAACTTTTCCAGTGTGTATAAACATACACTTAGTTTGATGAATTATATTAGCTGGCATGGAATGGTAAATAGTGCACTAGTATGCTAGTATTAGCATTAGCTTACCAAGGGTGAACTGTATAACCTTAGTGAATTTAGCACTTTACACATGTCTGTTGGATGATCAAGTTCCTACCATTCAAAACCTCATTGACTTCCTTTCTCAAAGCTTTCTTGAGATAACCTTTAATACAGCTGATGACCTTCCTAGATTTATACAGTCTCTTGATCAGCCTGTTTTGATTATTCCTTCTTAAATGACCAAACCATCTCAACTCTGAATTATGCCACCACTTTGTCTTCCTACTAATATGCTTCTTATTCTGACCATACATTAGTCTCAACATTGCATCTCCACTACTTGCAGGCTCCTCCTCACTGTAACATTCACAAACAAGGCCTCACACCCACTCATTTCCACTGTTGTGCTTTGGTACATTAACATTTTGTAATCCAGTGATAGACTTACTACAGAACAGGTGAAGGTTGAACCCATGGTGAGTGGGTCTTAAAACTTCAGGCTAGTTAGTAAACCACAGAGCCAGCTGGTAAGATAAGATAAGATTTCGTTCGGATTTTTAACCCCGGAGGGTTAGCCACCCAGGATAACCCAAGAAAGTCAGTGCGTCATCGAGGACTGTCTAACTTATTTCCATTGGGGTCCTTAATCTTGTCCCCCAGGATGCCACCCACACCAGTCCACTAACACCCAGGTACCTATTTGCTGCTAGGTGAACAGGACAACAGGTGTAAGGAAACGTGTCGAAATGTTTCCACCCGCCGGGAATCGAACCCGAACCCTCCGTGTGTGAAGCGGGAGCTTTAGCCACCAGGCCACCGGGCCACCCCAATAAGATTCACCCAACTAGGTATATTTATTCATCATAGGAAGGTTAGCATGGACCACTCTGTGACCACGAATGCAAGTTTTTACAAATAAATCTTGTGTGAGCGTGGCTGTAGCAAACTTAAGCTCAAGTCTCGTCAATCATGTTACTACGATTTCACGAGTTAGTGAAAAATTTCTTTTTTTCACAGACTACACACTAGCTGCCTTCTTTCCGTCAACTATTTCTGATTCACCGTTTCATACTTTTTTTGTTTTTGTTTTTATGGTACTCTCCCAAATATCTAAATACATTCACTTTCTCCCTTGAGTCTGATACCCAACCTTTCTTTGCCTAGATTTGTTACTCTGAATAACTAAGGTGTAATGAGCACTTATAAATGCTCAGTAATAATCCACAGAGACAGAAATTAAGAAGATTGATTGATTTTGATCCTCTTCTGGGATCCTCTTCAGGAGAGGATCCCAGAAGGGGATCAAAATATACAGATCAATCAGTCTTCTGGTTTTCTGTCTTTATATGGGTTAATATTGAGCATTTGTTACTCTAAATAACTTGCTCTTTTGTGTGTGTATTTTCAGCTTCTTTTACACACCCTTGCACCTCCAACCTCTCATAAATGTACTGTCATCAGCAATGAATAACTGTACTTGTACCAGTTCATTATATTTTAAAAATTTCACACCTCTCCCCAGTATAATAACACTCATTTTTTTACAATCCTGGTATACCAAAGTATAGTGGTACTAATACTTTTATATGAGTGTGAGGCATGGATTTGAAATTTTGCAGTGAGGCAGAAGCTGGAGGCAGTGGGAAGTATGATACCTGTACTCGGAGGAGTGGAATTCGGAGAGTCGTATAAATTGTGATGTTAGCATACTTCTGGAAAAAAAGCAATTGAATGAATGATGGTGAATGTATTTTTTTCTCTGGGTCACCTTGTCTTGGCAGGTGGTGACTGTTGAACTAAAAAAAAATTCAAAGTGATGTGAGTGGTGTCTTATCTAAGAATAAAATTATTTTTCATTTTCTGATCCAGCTTGATACTGTTGTAATGTTTACTCTTACAGCTTCAGCGCCGTCACCGACACTCTGGTCGAGGCGGGGATTCCCACCGCACAGATGCCATCGAGGAACTCAAGTCAGCATTCGAGTCGGCCGAGCGATCAAGTCCTGGAGTTACCGATGCATTTATCCGTGACTTGTTTTCAAAACTTGTTCCCAACATGACAGAAGCAAGGATCAGGCTGGCACACGAAAATTTAATGCGGTGAAATTCTGGTACAGTGTTCATTCGTGAAGACTGGAGAAACCTTTGACTACTTGTTGCTTATCAGATACTTAATTTATCTTACAGTATGCAACAATTAGAGCACCCAGATAAAAGAAAGGCTATATACTTTATCATGACAGTGAAACTATTGTGGAACAGGAACTAGTTAATTCCAAGTGAAACCTTGCCCCTGTATCTTGAATAATGTCTGTGAGTTCCAGTTTTCTTTCACTCTCTGGCCTGAGTGTCATCCACCCAGGTGTTAGCAATCAGTGAGGAAGGCACAAAGCTGACCACTCAGCTCTAGTCCCATCTTGTGCAATACAGTTTTTGGCACATGTAACAAATGGACAAAAATTGAGGTGGGAATATTTATTACATTCTTTACATTTTTTTTTTTTTTATTTATTGTTTATAATGAGCTTTTAACAATATGACTAGACTTTGAGGGATCAGGGGACTTCTGTAGACAATTGGAAATCTGTTCCATGTGAGAAAGAACAACAATGAGCAACATGGCATTGTACATAACCCACAACCTCAGTGCCTCTCATGCAGTGTCTTGATCAATGACCATATACCGGTGGACAGAATGCAGCAGTAGCCAGCTGCTGCTCGATCAGTACCCATACACAGGGCATAGTGCAGCAGTAGCCAGCTGCTGCTCGATCAGTACCCGTACATGGGGCATAGTGCAACAGCAGCCAGCTGTCGCTCGATCAATACCCATACATGAGACATAGTACAGCAGCATTTGGCTCTGCTTGATTGATGCCCATATGCCAGGTGGGCACAATGCTGTTTGCTTAATGCCCAAACACAAGTGGGCAGATTACAGCAGTAGCTTGTAGCTCCCCACTAATAGTAACAGAGAAATTTTAAGCTATACTCGTGTTTATTATGTATGCTTACAATTCATTTTTTCTCATGGTAAAATATTCCTTTATGATTCCAAATTCTAGTGAACCATTGATATAATATTGTATGGGCAGAGGAGGTAAAGTACTTGTATAGCTTTGTATTATACTAGTGTATATACCCTGTGCAAGTCAGTGATTTTTATGTGTGTGAAATTTGTATATATAGTACTTGTTCTATTGTAAACATGCTAAATCAAATTAGTTTGGGTGATAGAGGTGGCCCACCCTCCTGATCCATATCATTACTTAAATCAGGAGTTTTGTGATTTTTTGTAGGAACACTTAACTTGGTCAATTTATTTTTAAGGGGTAAAATTGTCTAGTGGGTTTAGGTTGAGCATCAATAGTCTTTTCAGGCAAGGATACAAAGCTTATTTTCAATTTTCATACAGAATTTTCTTTATAATTTCAAGAAAGGCTTAAGATGAGTGAGTTTGGAGTTTAAACATATATGCAGAATAAGCTTTTATTGAGACAACTTCACTCTATGTAGAGCTTCATTAAGTAAGCTTTATATGTTAATGGTATATAAAGCTGACACGTAGGTGAATAAGATACATGTGCAACACTTGCGTATCTTTATTCTAGAGATATTCTCCCAATCCAGGGGAGAGAATATTACTAGAGACAGTGGAAGATGTTAGTACTGTAGCTTGAGGTACTGAAAGACTGGTCACTTTCAGCTAATTCTTCCAGTCTTCTGTCATCTGCAGTATTATTCTCTGTCTTGGCAAGTCACTGGTTAGCTAAGATACGCAAGTGTTGGACATGTCTTATTCATCTACAAGTCAGTCTTGATATAGCTCTACAGTCAGCCTTGATACAGCTCTACAAGTCATCCTTGATACAGTTCTACAAGGAGCAAAACATAATCACAAAGAAAGCTTATGTTTTGTATATATTTTATGACATCCTGTGGGCATGTCGCCCTTGTATTAACGAATGAATGCCCTGGTCTCTGCCATATATCCTTTTGTGATACTTGCCCATTAATCAGCGGATGAGCATGACACATGCAACATTTAGGTATCCTTGTTGATGAGATGTTTCTCTTGCTTAGGCTTCTTCAGTCAAAATGCAGACAACCTAATGAGATGTAGATGTTAGGTGATCAGTCCCTCATCCATGAAGACTGGGGGATTGAGTACCTTATATCTATATCTTATGTTGTCTTCTGTATTTAAAGAACACAAAGGCACAATACCATGACTGGAACAGTGCACAAATAACCCACATGTAGGAGAAGGAAACTCATGACAATTCTTTGGTCCAACCTGGACCATTAACTAGTCAAACTATGTATACTGGCTCCCTTTCCTTCGTGTGTTAGTGTGACTATTAATGATCCAAGTCAGACTGAAACATCATAGTTTCTTTCAGCTCTGGGGTGGGTTATTTGTGTATCCTCTGTATTTAGACTAACAGTGCCTGCTGAGCAGGTAAATCATCTTGGCATAGATACCAAATCTACCTGGAGGGTATTCCGGGGATCAACACCCCCACAGCCCAGTCCATGACCAGGCCTCCCGGTGGATAAAAAAAAAAAATGTGGAACACCTCACGATTTTGCGTGAAGCATTCCACCTGTACATGCATCTTGCTCACCTCCTTGTTGGTATTGCATACCATTATTATATTGATACATTAATCAGTAGCCAAAGATGTTACTATTTATTTCTTGTTATAAGACACTCGCTTGAGGTGTCAAGACATTGTAGGTTGTATCCAATTCTGAATTGTTTTATATTCTATGATGCAATTTTTGCCTTAAAAGACCCTATAAATTCCTACTTGAAACTGACATTCCAGTACTGTTGATATTGTCTGAATGAAAGTAGAGTTGATTCACCTAGTCCTTGATGCTGGTGAAGGGCTCTTGATCCAGGGAATTGGATCAGACCCAGTTACTTCTTGTTCCCCAAGCTCTGTGAGCCCCCTGCAGGCTTAGCACTTTCCCATGAATATAATTATAATCACCTAATCTTACCTTGGTAATGTTACACTCAGCTTGCCGAAATGTGCACACTTGCCTCGTGTGTGTATGTGTGTGTGTGTGTAATATACATACATAAACGTATATAACCATGTGCACACAGCAAGTGTGAGGGAAGAGAGTGACAAAATAAATGAATGTGATACACTTTTCAAATGGATATTCACAAACTGCATTTGTAGTCCTGTTTGTTAGTTGACATCAGTCAGTTGTGTTTAAAAAATCCTCTTCTTGAAACATAATCTGGTGTCCATTTTGTTCATATGTATAATTTTGGAAATGTCAGTGTGTGTGTAAATTTGTATAGTGTGTTTCAGTAGCATAATCTGTCACTGTGACTTGTGTTGAAAATTTGTATATCCTGAGAATGTATTTAAAGTTTAATTTCCACATTAGTGCACCAAAACTGGGGGATCTTAGTTATGAAACATTGAACATCGCAGAATGTTATTTTGAATATAAATATAGTCACACCTCATACAAAGCTCTTTAGCGAATTTTTTTTTTAAATTTGATTGAAAGAGACCTGTACATCCAAAATTGAATAGCACATTGAAAACTCTTTTATAGTATGTGTGGTACCTGTTTCCAACTTTCGAAGGGTGTGCTCAAGCTCTTGGTCCTGTCTTTTTGTTCTGATGTGATTGAACCCAGTAATATCGATTTTTGAACCCCCATATGTAGTCTGCTTGCATTTTATCATTGCTGAGTTCATTCTACTGGTTCAGCTCTTGGAGAGTGGAAGGGAAAGCAGTGTCTTGTTGCTGGTGTGAAAAAACTTTAAGGTATCATGCCCTTACTTGGATCAAACTTAATTATCCCACTTATAATTCCCCAGGCTTGGTAGAGGTATCCTGCCCTTGCTTGGATCAAACTTAATTATCCCACTTATAATTCCCCAGGCTTGGTAGAGGTATCCTGCCCTTGCTTGGATCAAACTTAATTATCCCACTTATAATTCCCCAGGCTTGGTAGGACCACTACCGAACTTAGTGGTTGCTCATAAACATAATAATAATAATACAGCCTCTCCTCACTTAGAGACATACTCGTTTACCAACGACTCGGACTTACGACAGGCTCTCTGACCAGTATGCATACCTAAATAATGTATATTAGAGTTGATTAAATCTATTCTATTTATTACAATATATATACACTACTGTATAAACATTTAAAAATATACTAAAAATGTTATAAATGGTGCAAATTTGACATTAAAGCAGTATGAAAGATGGTTGACATAAACCCACTACCATTATAGTATGCTCCTCATTTAGCGACGAATTTGTTTACTGATGCGGTCGTTAAGTGAGGAGAGGTTGTAATTTATACAGGGGAAGGGGTTACTAGCCCATTGTTCCCAGTAGTTTAGTCGCCTCTTACGACACACATGACTTATGGAGAAAGGATTCTTTTCCACTTCCCCATGGAGATGAAATAAATAAGAATATGTAGTGTGACCTAAATGTAAGTAAAAGTAGCAAGATGTACCTGATAACTTGCATGTACAGTCATAAATATAACAACATAACTGTGCCAGAAATAGAGATATCAGGAGAACCATGTATGTTACAGTGTTGTGCATAAATTTTATATCTTGAAAATGATGAATAGGAAATACAACAGTGGGAATTGCTGATGCTTTCTAGATTACAACACTACAATAGATAAAACCCTTGTAAGCTTAAACAATAGATAAAACAACAAATAAGAAAAGAGGCGCAATATTGTGACTGGAACACACTAATAACCCACACATAGAGAAAGACTTATGTGCCAGTTATTTTTGTATGATATAACAGCAAATACTGAACAAGCTTTTATTTTAATACAAAATTTTACTCAGGATTCAGCTTCATGAAGTCAAAAAAAAACCTAGACACTGTAGACTTTACAAGTTTGTTTTAATTCTTTTTTATTAACACATTGGCGGTTTCCCACTGAGGCAGGGTAACCCGAAAACGAATCACTCTTTTCACGACCATTTATTGTGTCTTACCAGAGGTGTGTCTACACTACAGTTTAAAAACTGCAATATACCATCACCCCTCTTTCAGAGCTCAGGCACTGAAGTTCAAGTTTGCTATTCCTGGTTAACCAGGCAAACACCAGAGGCCAGCCCAGGGCTGGGCTGTGGGAGTAGGCAAACTCAGAATTCATCAAAGGTTTAAAGGTGAGGTGTACCCAGAGGCAGATGTGGTCTAAAATGTTGGCTTGCTCTGGACTGTACATCCTTGGAAAAATGGACACACACATGCAGTATAATGTGATGCTTTACTGACAATTTTCTCCACACAGTGGTTTTAATCAAGTCCTTATACCAACATGTAGTCTGGTTGCCCACTAAATACAGCTGTCTATGATGTAATACAGCCTCTCCTCACTTAACAACAAAGTTTCGTTCCTAAGACCACATCAGTAAATGATTTTGTCGCTAAGTGACGAGCACAATGTAATGGTAGTGGGTTTGTTTCAACAGTCTTTGATATTGTTTTAATGTCACCATTGGACCATTTATAACATTCCTGGTATATATTTAAATGTTTATACAGTAGTGTACTGTATATTGTAATAAACAGAATAGAGGAAATCAGCTCTAATATACATTATTTAAGTATGCATACTTGTTTGAGAGTCCGTCATAAATCCGAGTTATCGGTAAACGAGCACATTGCTAAGTGAGGAGAGGCTGTACTTTTTAAATGAAAACTCTTGATATAATTGACTAATAGAGGGTATTATCTGAGTATCCATTTCAGTCAAAAATAATAATAAGAAAAATAACAAAAAATGTGGTAGTGTACAAACATTTTGCATTTTTTTTTTTTAACATGTTGGCTCTCTCCCACTGAGGCACGGTAACCCAAAAAAAGTAAAACATTTTCACCATCATTCACACATAATCACTGTCTTTGCATAGGCCTCCAAACAGCCAATATCCCAAACCCTTTCTTTAACCCGTAAACGGTCCAAACGTATAAATACGTTTTTTCAACATTTAAAAGTATGTAAAAAAAGTAGATCTTTTTGTTTTTCTACATTTGAAAATGTGTAAAAAAACTTTGATCTACTTTTTTTTTTTTGTTATATTTGAAAATATGTAAAAAAAAAAAACGTAGATCTACTTTTGTAGCACTACACATGTGAACGTAGATCTGCTTGGACCGTTTACGGGTTAAAGTGCAGACACTACTTCCCACCTTCAGGACTCGGGTCCAGCTAACCAGTTTCCCTGAATTCCTTCACAAAATATTACCCTGCTCACGCTCCAGTAAATATTGAAAATAATTTAGTTACACTACTATAAACATTAAAAATATAATTTACCCAGTGGATTTTGTGGATTTTATAAGTCTGTTATACTGAGCTCTGTTGTCTCAGTCTGTTATATCAAGGTTTACTGTATCTTGCTAGTCTAAAATGAATAAATTATAATCATGAGAAATTATTAGTACAGCATTTAAAAGTTTAATTCCTTAAATAGCATGTAATATCAGTCTTGAAAAATGTCTGACTGGTATAATTCTTGAAAGGTTCCAGGGACACATCTGTCATTTAGGATCCAAACCTTTTTATATTGCTTATATTTCACCATTTTTTAAAACGGTTGGCCCTTGTGGTTTAGCGCTTCTTTTTTTATTTTGATTATAAAACAGTATTAGTGTTAAGGGTGGAGATATGTTGCAGTTTTTGAACTGTAGTATCTGCATGCCTCTGGCAAGACAGTGATAGAGCAAATGATGGTGAAATTTTTTTTTTTTTTTTCTGGTGACTCCGCCTCAGTGGGAAACGGCCGATGTGTTAAGAAAAAAAAGTGTGTTGCTAGAGGAAATGTTCTGTGGGATAGCAACATTTTTATGTTACATGTATTTTGATCATCTTGTGGCCTGTCGTAAAAAAGTTTTTTTTGTGTGTATTACCTTGTTATTTACATTAATGGGGAAGCATTAAACCTGTAGGGTTCATACAGTGTCTGGGTATTGAATGCAATCACGTTTTAAGGAAGGGTAGGGTAGCTGCAACTGTTTAACTCAAGAGCCCCTCACCAGCAGCAAGGGTCATACTTGTTAGTGACTTGACTTATGCACGATTTTAACAGCAAGAAAAATACACATTAATTATTCTAGGTTAGGTTACCCCAACCTAAAAATATGTGAATCTATGAATAACTATAATGAACACTTGTCAGTGCTTACTAATGTAATCCACATGAAGACAGAAACTCAAGAGATTAATTGATCTGTATATTTTGACCCCTTTCTGGGATCCCAGAGTGGGGTCAAAATACACAGATCAATTAATCTCCTGAATTTCTGTCTCAATGTGGGTTATTATTGAGCATATGAATATATATTTGACAGCAAACTTGCAATAACATATAAATTGGTGGCTAATGTTTACAGCAGTGGGAACACTGTCTTTGCTCAAAGCTTTGGTATACCCTTAGAGGACGGGATGCATACAATTAGATTAGCAAGTTGTGTAGACTCTGCGAGCACTATACAAATTTGTCGTCATCAATCAATTTTATTTCAGATTTAGGTACTTTTGTTTTTCAAAAGATTATATGTTTGTAAACATTGCAATAATCTGGTTATTATTGATGTTTATGAGAATGAATCACAGTAAGAGAGAGATTCTGTCATGAAATTCATTGGTCTTTTTTGAATGAAATGGCATAGTTAATTTTCAGTATTGGGTTTGTCTGTCAAGGCCAAAAAAATTGTGAATAGTTACATATATCTATAGGTTACTATCATTAAAAAATGTTAAATAATGGAGTTCTGCCAATAAGGAACAATGTAAATTTGAGGGTCCTAAAGTGAGTTAACCTGGTCAATACAATATGTTTTGATCTTCAGAGTTTGAGCAAAACTTTGTGGATCCAAAAAATCTTGTATGTAATTATTGTTGCAGCGAGGAGAAGGCTGGAGGCAGTGGAGATGTCATGTCTGAGGGCAATGTGTGGTGTGAATATAATGCAGAGAATTCGTAGTTTGGAAGTTAGGAGGAGGTGCGGGATTACCAAAACTGTTGTCCAGAGGGCTGAGGAAGGGTTGTTGAGGTGGTTCGGACATGTAGAGAGAATGGAGCGAAACAGAATGACTTCAAGAGTGTATCAGTCTGTAGTGGAAGGAAGGCGGGGTAGGGGTCGGCCTAGGAAGGGTTGGAGGGAGGGGGTAAAGGAGGTTTTGTGTGCGAGGGGCTTGGACTTCCAGCAGGCATGCGTGAGCGTGTTTGATAGGAGTGAATGGAGACAAATGGTTTTTAATACTTGACGTGCTGTTGGAGTGTGAGCAAAGTAACATTTATGAAGGGATTCAGGGAAACCGGCAGGCCGGACTTGAGTCCTGGAGATGGGAAGTACAGTGCCTGCACTCTGAAGGAGGGGTGTTAATGTTGCAGTTTAAAAACTGTAGTGTAAAGCACCCTTCTGGCAAGACAGTGATGGAGTGAATGATGGTGAAAGTTTTTCTTTTTCGGGCCACCCTGCCTTGGTGGGAATCGGCCAGTGTGATAATAAAAAATAATAAAATAATTGAAGATCATCAGTCTTTACCAAGAAAAACTAAAAATATGGTAATGGAGTCTCTTAAGCTAATGAAGTTAATATATTTAACATAAATTTTACCTTATCTGTAGGTGGTTTTAAGGTTCTTGTTCCCATAAAGTCTGGTCTGAGATCTTCCTGCTGCTGTGATTGCCTGTTTACCTAGACTGGGGGTCCCCAGTCTGAGCCCTGAGGGCCGCATGTGGCCCTTTTAGGAAAGAGATGCGGCCTTTGTGTGAAATTATGAATTCACTTTTATGTAGGTTCCACACTGCACAATGTCAACAATTACAAAATATTTAAAGCTGTTTGACACCAAAACCGTATTATCATCTCTAACAACCACCTTCCACTTGGCTTTTCAAATTAGTTCTCTCCTACTAAAATGGCTGGGGACTACTGACCTAGACTGTTGGTGGAAGCAGGCTTCTGGCACACATGTGTCAGTTTGGTTAATGTGGCACTAGGCAGAGCCATTGCTTCAGTTTCCTCTTGAAAACTTGCAGCTTGAAATCTTGGGCCATGAATATTCTTAGTGTTTTTGGTGTACAATAAAAATTTTGCTTGAAGAGGCAAATTTTGAAGTGACTTTTTAAAATTGCATATAGACATGTTCATAATGATAAACTAGGTATCTCATAGAGGTCAACATTACATGTCGAGTCAATTATTGCATACAGGAGACAGCTCGCATGTCTTGTGGTTAGGCTTCCAATTTATTAGTTTGTCCATATAATGTATTGCGATGTTTATCTGTGGTGAAAATTTTTGACACTGGTATACCCAAAGCTTTAAGCTTGAGCAGTAAAAGTCAGACTTGCAATGTTGGGACTTTGCAACCAGTTGCTTAGTTAGAATGCTGATCTACAGTTACCATTAGTGCAAATATTGAAACTATTGTGTCTTTTTTACCAAATGCAGTTATACTGTGTATATACATATTATGTATGTATAGAGAGCCCACATTTTGTGTGGTCAAGAATTATAGATTTAATATTTGCAATTTGCTTAAGGATGAATTATAAATATATGTATTCTTTTTTTTTTAATCGAATACATTCATACTCTGTGCAAGTTCATGGTATTCATGTATACAGGGCTCACACTTGTTTGATAAAAATTGGTCAAGAATTATTATTTATGATTTTCTTAAGGCTGTTATAAATGTTTGTTTGGAGGGTTTTTACCAAATGCATTGGTATTTTGTTTATAGAGATTTTATGATTGGTTGAGAACTATGTTGAGTAGCAACACTGTGACTGCTGCCTGTGTGTTGGATGACGTGGGTGAGGTGTAGAGCAGTGAGAGTTGATGCCACGCAGTTATCCATACTACTACCCACCCTGTATACCCAGCATGTTGAACCCTTGCTATAACAATGAGGGAGTGGGGACAGTCAAGGTACCCACCTACACACCATACATGACAAATTATTAAGTGGTGTACCTAGAGGGCATTTCAGGAGTTAACACCACTGTGGCCTTGTCCATGACTAGGTGAGTATATGTAAAGAGTGATGTCTTACTACAGTTTTCTCAATAAAAAATAAATGCAGATAAAAAAAATTTGCCGCCAGTTGTGTATCAGACTAAAAAGATAATGAAAGCAAAAGGTCAGGTGACTAGATATTGATGTACTATATAAATGATTCAAAGAACCGACAAGTTGATCAATTACACACACATGCAACACTTGGGTATCAATAAAGATACCCAAGTGTTGCATATGTGTAATTTAAATATTAATGTCTTGTATTTTCAAAGTTTCCTGGTAATGCTTGAAATGTTTTGTGTATTTTATGTATCTTTCCATTTTTTTTTTTTTTTTTTTTTTTTTTAGCAAATTTTTCAGCAAAGACTGTATATAGAAAGAGTGGGAGTTTGGACTGATATAGAGGAGCAGGTTGCAAGTGATACTAACTGTGGTGGATGAAGAAGTGTGTTTTACCATGACTAACGATAACGGACAATTCTGTAAACATTAGACCTCATTGTTTCTGAATTGATTGGCCCAGCAAATTATGTTCCGTATTCCTGAAGTCTGTTATATAGAATTTAATTCCATTTCATTATATCAAGGGTTTACAGCGAGACGATGAGACTTCTGGCCACCACACGTTTAGGTTAGTTCCATGTAATAATTAACATGTTTTTTTTAACAGCCATCTTCCACTGAGGCAAGGTGACCCAAAAAAGAAGAGAAGAAAGTTTTTCTTTTTACATTTAGTAATTTATGCAGAAGAAGGGGGTTACTAGCACCTTCTCGGGCATTTTAGTCACCTCTTACAACATGCATGACTTTAGGAAGGATTCTTCTCCACATCCCCTATGGATTAACATGTATACATGAATGTAAAAACATACTATTGAATACAGTAACTATTTGTTAGTAAAAAGGAGTAGTGACTAATTTTTTTTTTTTTTTCAACAAGTCAGCCGTCTCCCACCGAGGCAGGGTGACTAATATATTTTGTAAATAATCTTTTATGAAGAGTAAATGAAATCACAAACCATTCATCACAAATGAAATTAGATACAGAATATTATGGTTTAGGAACACAGCTCTGATTATAAGAGAAGGAAAAGCAGGTTCATTTTGGAATACTCAACTTGTGAATGTTGGGGCTCTGCTCTACCATGGCTGCAGCAAATTACAGTGGTACCTCGAGTTTCGAACAGCTCCCAACTCAAAGTTATGTAAGTGTATTTTTGTGGGTCTGAAATGGACTAATCTATGTTATTCCTTATGGGAACAAATTCATTTGGTATCTGCACTTGAACAGCCTTCTGGAACGAATTAAGTTCGTAACTTGAGGTACCACTGTACAACAAACCCAATCTCTAGTGAACAGACTTGAGACAAGGTAATTGTATGTCCTGGAGTATCGTTATTATCATCGAGATAGAACTGAGAGATCCCAAAGACCAGGCATATATGTGTTTTTTGATAAAAAATTGAGCTACCTTTAATGGAGAAAAATAACCCAATCTCTCAGTATTTCATATTAGGTAAACAAGTGATTTGTTGCATAATTGTCAAGTTTTTAAAGCATTTTTAGGGAGTGTAATGTTTTTATTATACCGTAGAACCCCCGGATCCGGTTCTCGTGGTTTCAATTTTCCATGGTTTACTGTGACCCAAAAATAACCCTTAATTTTGCTTAATAATAGCCCCAACGTGCAAAAGTAGTGATGCTGGCACTAATTCAAAGTCTAAGAGAAGCCATAAGTGCTTCCCGTCAGTGAAAAAGTGCTAATTCTCGACTTGCTGTGCAGAATTTATCAACTTAATCACAAGCACGTAAACAAAAAACGACACATAGGGTTCGCTACTATCCACAGTAGGTCTTGGAATGTATCACTTGCAGATAGGGGGGGGGACTATTGTAATTAGATTAGGCCAGAAGTGACTTTACAATCATTTGTTGTATGAACCATGATGTGTGTACGAGTTAGCTGTTGTAATTTAAGTTTCAGCATAACGTGAAAATAGTAAAACACTGAATAATATTTTATGTTGCTGATGCCTTTGCATTTCTAACTCTGTTCCAGTGAATACAATATTTATTCCATCTTGCAAGGTTTGGCCTTCTGGGATTATTCTTAAGAAGTTGTTTATGTAAATACTATTAGCCCTTGCTCGTGTTAATGCCAATTATTGTAAGTAAATGATTTATCTTGTTGTAGGGAGGATTGACTTTGTGAAGCAGAGTAGTCCTCCGATATTGTATGTACAGTATATTGGTTGATGAATAAATATCTAGTAGAATGTTAAAACTGATTTCTCCCGAATGTGGTATGAACCTTGGTAACAGATACAGTGGACCCCCGCATAGCGACTTTAATCCGTGCAAGAGGGCTGATTGTTATGCGAAATGATCGGTATGCGAATGAATTTTCCCCATAAGAAATAATGGAAATCAAATTAATCCGTGCAAGACACCCAAAAGTATGAAAAAAAAATTTTACCACATGAAATATACATTTTCCTACACACAAAGAGAAGGATACATGCACAATAGTAGAGTAGTACATGCACAATATATATTGTGCATGTACTACTCTACTAAATGAAGAATAAATGACACTTACCTTTATTGAAGATGCAGCAATGACTGATGAGACACTGTGTCCTGGGAGTGCCTTTTCCTCCTGAGTACTGTAGGTCCTGTTTGGTATTTTCTTCCAGAACAGGCCTTATCACACTGTGTATGCCACTACGATTCTTAAATCTCTCAAACCAACCTTTGCTGGCTTTAAATTCACCAATATGAGCACTAGTTCCAGGCATTTTTCCCTGTTCACCTGGGTGTTAGTTGACTGGTGTGGGTTGCATCCTGGGAGACAAGATTAAGGACCCCAATGGAAATAAGTTGGACAGTCTTCGATGACACTGACTTTTTTGGGTTATCCTGGGTGGCAAATCCTCTGGGGTTAATTGTTTCTTGGTATTCTCAATAAGCCACACCAACAACGGTGCTACAGCAGCAGCAGACGGTACTACAGCAGCAGCAGCTGATGGTGGTACAGCAGCAGCAGCAGCAGCTGACAGTGCTACAGCAGCAGCAGCAGCAGCTGACAGTGCTACAGCAGCAGCAGCAGCTGATGGTGGTATAACAGCAGCAGCAGCTGATGGTGGTATAACAGCAGCAGCAGCTGACAGTGCAGCAGCAGCTGTACCACCAATAGTAGCGATGGTTGATTGGGGTTTATTATACAACCTGGCCAGCTCGGAGACACGCACTCCACTTTCATACTTATCAATGATCTTTTTCTTCATCTCTATAGTAATTCTCACCCTTATTGCTGTAGGGTTGGCACTAGAAGCTTTCTTGGGGCCCATGGTCACTTATTTTCCAGAAAAAAATCACCAAAAACACTGTAATAATACGAAATGTTCCGATTGTATGCTTGGATGTTACCGTGGAGGCTGGCTGGTAAACAATGCCACCGGCGGAACATGTGAGCGTGGCTCAGGCCGCACATTGGACGAGTCTTGGACGAAGAGCGGTGAGCGGGTTTTTGGGCGGTATGCGAGGCAAAATTTTTGCGATAAAAGTGAGCGGTATGCAGATTGAACGGTATGCGATGCGTACGGTATGTGGGGGTCCACTGTACCAATAAATTGGTTTAGACACATGAACAAACACTGGGACATATTTATTTGAAAACATTTCGGTCCTGGGACCTTGATTAAGGTCCCAGGACTGAAACATTTTCTAACAAGTACAGTAGGGCCCCACTTGTACGGCAGGTTAGGTTCCAGGCTACTGCCGGAAAGCAGGACACCATTTGTTTACACTTGTAAATGTCAGATAATAAGTTTACAGTAACAGATATTAGGTTAGCCTACTACTAGTGTAGTTATTATAATTAAGAGTTTACATTGTAGAAATGATTGGAGGTATTTTAATGTTGACTTGAACCTATTAATGTACTTGCAATATTAATCATACAGTATATTATTGCATTTATTGTGCAGTGGTAAGCTGGAAAATATTGGATATATGTATTGTATGACCCCTGAGGATTTGTTGTTCAATAACATGAATTGTATAGCAAAACCTGGTAGGGAAAGTGGACCTATTGTGAATGTCTTCATTTCCTCCTCAAGTTATTTGCTCGCCATGCTTCCTGACTATTGATCTCACTCCAAAACCATTTTATTCTTGGCAAAATTTGTAGATATAGACTTTCTTGTACTCTTAACCCCCATCTTCCTTCTCGCATTACCTTAAGTCTGTCATTTTGGTAATGTAAGTCTCTCATATACCACCTTTCTGCCTTTTCCCATTCACACCTATTCTTATATCCACAAACTTATGCTGTGCACTAGCACTGCATTCCAAAATTTACCTTGCACCTTATTTCTTGTATAATCTCTCACCCACCTTTTTCCCAATAATTGCTTAAATCTCTGTATTAGTCTCCTCTAGCTCATTCACTTCACTTTTACCCACTGATGGGTCTCCTCTTATTCCATCTACCTCTTACTGTAGCCCCAAAAAACATGCACATCCCATAATTCTACTGATTCTTTTATCTACTAGGACAAACTCTGTTATCATTATACCCTATACACCTCTTGTACTTGATTTTTCACACACACCAGCTGTCTCCTACTAAGGTAGGGTGACCCTAAATAAAATACTCATATCTTGCCAGAGGTGCACTGACATTACAGCTCAGATACCATTCCAAACAGCAACATCCCCACCTTCAGGGTACAGGCATGTACTTTCCACCTCCAGAACTTTAAGTCCGACTAACTGGTTTCTTTAATCACAAAATGTTACCTTGTTCATACTCCAGCAGCTCAAGTCATAAAAACCACTTGGCTCCACTCCAATCTAATATGTTCATAAACATGCCTGTTTGATCAACTCCTTCCATACAAAACCTTTCCTATGACAACCCTAACCATGCCAGGCCTGGTCACAGACCGGGCCGCGGGGGCGTTGACCCCCGAAACTCTCTCCAGGTAAATGCCTTCTTTCCACTACGGATTTATGCACCCTCTAAGTGAACCTGTTTTGCTCCATCCTCTCAAAATGTCCAAACTACTTCAATAGCCCCCCCTCAGCCCTCTGGATAATACATTGTGACAACATACTTCCTCTCCAAACTATGATTCTCTATATAATATTCACTCCACATATTGCCTTCAGATACAAAATCTCTACTGCTTCCTTTATGCAACATTTAAAATACATGCTTCACACCTACATAAGCGTTATAACACTATACACTCGTACATTATCCCTTTTTCCTTCATGGGCAACATTCTTTGTCTCCACAGATACCTCAATGCACCACTCAACTTTTCCCTCTTCATCAATATTTATCCCCCCTTCCTTTTCTTAAAATAAGTACACTATTATCTTCCTATATAATTAAAGGGCCCCAGTTTCCTTTACATTGACACTCCAAACTTACCTACCTGGAGGGTGTTCCTGGGGTGAATGTCCGTGGCACAGACCAGTCCTTATGGTAGATCAGGGCCTAATTAACCAGGCTGTAACCGCTGGCCACACACATGTACCAGTCTCTCATGTCCACCTCCCCCAAGATTTCTCTTGCCTAAATACCTCAAAATATCTCCTTACCTCAGATTTAAATCCTAAATAAGTAAGGAGATCTTGATTCTGATTATCTCCTTTCCTGTAGGCACTGTATGACTGACGAGTTCTGAAAGTTTTCCTACTCCCACAACCTGGCTCGTCTTGTGCTTGCTAAAATTTCAGCCCCCCCCCCCCCCCCAGGATGATTATCACAAGATACAACACAGTAAATTTCACAATGTTAAATTATGGAAATAGATGACAAGTAGTGGCACTTCATTATAAGAGGCCTGTCAGCCATTAGATACCCTATTCATTGCTTTGAAAGGAATACAAGATGGTTTTTTAAGAGAAAACACATTAAAGGACTGTAGTTTATTATATTGCTATTATATATTTGTACAATTTTTGTGGTTTTACAGCCATTTTATTTACAAATTTATAGTCTACAATAGATTTGCCTTGTAGATATATGGAAGGTCTGAGGCATTTTTCTTATAAAATTCTGGAGAAATATATACAAAAAAAGGTGTATGTATATACATTACATGCAGCAATGTTTATATGTCAGTTTTGTGAATTTTTCACTTATATATATACATATGTACAGATACTGTATGTACTATTACATACACATGTATATATAAACATGTATACTTAAAACATATACAACTATACACTGATGTGCACTAGGTTTTTCTTGCATATATATACACAAGAGCTGGAACTTGCTCCCTGCAAACTTGAATAGGCAATCACTCAGAGTATTTGTCATTTAACAATTAGTCCACAATTTTGAGAGGAAGCTTCAGGCAACACTTCAGTCTGTCTTGGACCACAAGACATGGCTTAATTAGGCTCCAGCACAGACCATGTGGGTTAAGAGTGAATTGTTGCAGCCATGACAGTGACTAATACTTTAGTACAATGACATCTCATGGGCAAAATCTTCAATATATTTAGCTCAGTTGGTAACATTTACACATGTACATGGTTCAGAGCTAATGCTAAAAAGTAAGATTAACACCCTATGTCTAGCTTGCTTAATCATCAAGACAGACAAGCTTTTATAGAGACTGTTTTGCTATGGGAAGAGCTCAATTAAGTTGAACATAAGTTACAAGTTAACACACACACATATTGGAAGATATACGAGGTGCTATCAAAAAGAGCCTAGACTGCTGCAAGAGAAATGCACAGACTTGCCTAATCCTAGTTGAAGTACTCTCCTTGGTAGGCTATACAATACTAGTGCCACTGTCACTTCTTTAAACTTTTCTTTCCAAACAGCATCTAGCACAGCCTGAGATTCTGCTTGTACTTCATTAAAACGCTGCCCCCCCGTACCATTTTTATTTCTGGGAATCAGGGAGGGTGGGGGATGACTGAAGTGTTTTTGGCTAGAAAACGATTGTTGTTCTGGTCTTGAGTCAGCAAGTGGGGCACGAATTTCTCAGTCACTCGCCACAAATTTCCAGTCAAAATACTTTTTGACATGACCCATAAAAAATTCCTACATCACTTGCAATGTCCTAAATATTCTTATAATCTTCATAAATAGCCTTCCTTTCTTTTTCAATGCTGACATCTTATCTTGATGGCTGACCAAAGCATTTATCAACTAAAGTTTGCCCTACACTGAACCCTTGTGGGTTTAGCATTTGGTTTTAATTTTAATACATAATCTAAAAAAAACATGCAAAGCATTTTATCCAGCACTGAGTTACAGTAGCAGTTTTACTGAATTTAAAACGGAATTTCACACACATGCAGTGTTCTTTCTTGTAAAAACTGTTAAAAATAAAAGATATGATAAGAAATGTCTATCTGACCACACAAATTTGCCTTTACATAGGAGTTCTCTGCACAGAATGCTCTGTGCCACCACAAATACATGTACAAGTATGGGAACTAATTGATAGAACCTCGTATATATGGGAATGCAAGGTCAGAGCAGGTGAGTAGAGTTGTACTTGCCAGAGCTGGAAGCCTTAAAGTGTAAAAAATCAGAAGTCAGAGGAGCAAGGTTGCAGGTCTATTGGTCACTTATCACAGGAGAGTGCTAAACCCATAGGATTATACAGTGCATATGGTGGGGGGGAGGGGGGGAATGGAGCACCGATCCAATTCCCTAGATCAAGAGCCCCTTGCCAATGTCAAGGAACCTCCCTTGAAGGGAGGTCACTGATCCCCTCAAGGGAGGTTCCATGATGCTGGCAAGGGGCTCTTGATCTAGGGAATTGGATCTGTGCTTCAGTTCCCTGAATTGAGCCTGAATACCTTCCACCCCCCCACAGGTGCTGTATAATCCTATGGGTTTAGCACTTTCCCCTTGCTTATAATAATAATGGTCACTGAACTGTATGTAATGTGTGCCAGAGGTTTTGCCAAGCTAAAAGCACTTTAGTTTTGTTTAATGGCATTCTGTGTATCAATGATTGGTGCTTCTCAACATCTGGACTTGTCCCTTTCCTTACTTATGATATAGCTGTGACTGAGGACTCCACAGCCTATCCTGGGGTGAAGCTCCATGATGAGTTTGGCACCTTGTCATGCCAAGACAGTCACACCTTATTGTATGCTAAAGAACCAAACTCCAGGAAATAAACAGGACCAGACATTGAAAAGCAGCACTTAGTATATGAAATTACACTGAATAAAATCACACATTATGTAGACAGTTATCAACATTTGATTAGGGGACAAAGATGTACTGGCCAGTTAAACCATTGCATTTGTCCTCGCTGATTTGTTACATTTTAATCATTAAGGCTCAGGAGACCAATGTCTACAAGATACCTCACCTCTACTAACCTCCTTCCACCTTACTCTCCAAGAATATACATGTCATTCGCTGCACAAACTTGGTAAATGCCACCCTTGCCAAAAACACGTTCTCTTCCAGGAATTCATTTTCATTTTGCTTCTCAGTATAGTGGTGGAAAGATTAACAGTAATTTTTTCTTAAAAATTAACATTCTCAGCCTTAATAGCTCTTATTGTTTGAGCACAAAATTCTATCAGACAGCCAACACCTGCAGACTGGGCCTTTTCAACCAAGCTTGCAACCAACGTTTGCCTGGGATTTGGACACCTACACAGCAGCCATACAAGACATTTAAAATTATCATTTGCCAAGTGTATGCAGGCAACACCTTTTGTGTGTGCAATTTGTAACATGTACAAGACAAAACACTGTCTCAATAAAAGCTTGTTCTGCAATTTTGTCTTCATACTTGTTGGCAATATTCTATCTCATTCTTGCTTAGACAAATACAATACCTTTTCACAATATTACTTGGAATTAAATGTCAGTACACAAATAACTTCTATGTGCGCATTATTTGTGTACTGTTCCAGTCACAGTATTGTGCCTTTATTCTTTAAATGTCAGGATATACCCTGATGGGACCAGGAAGCCTTAAATGGGTTAGTTCTGAATTAGTTTTTTACAATTTCTCTTACTAAGGTTTTCTTCCCTTCTATCAAGCAAAAAGTTTTTGCATATATAACAGTTCCCAAATATCAAACTTTAAAAACATAAGCCAACTGAGAACACTAAGTTCTTACATTAAGAACATGAACTACACATGCCCAGATACGCAAGCTTGAAGCTACAGGTTTGCACTGCAAACAATAGTTTATGTACAATATAAAAAGAAACTTGTACTTGAGTTGGAAGAGGTAGCCTTTGGCCACTTAATCTGTTCAATAATACTAATAATAAATAACACCAAAACATTAACAAAAAGATAACTTATGAGAAAATAAAAATGCTTAAAAATTACTATTAAAACAGTTATTTTGGAGGATTACTACAACCTGTTCTCAATTAGAAAATGGCCAATGGCATCTGCATCTACAAGATGCCGTACTTTGTGGCTTGTTACATATTTTTAACAAGATAGTTCTCATTATGTTCTTTACGTAGTGTTTACACTATTAAACTTTAATTCCTAATTTTAAATGTTCTGGTGGAGTTGAAACACGTTGTGAGAAGTGTATACATACGTATGCTTGTGTTGGACATACACATCTCACTGCCCAGCCAGGTCTTGCACTCCACATGCAATTTTATACATTAACATTGTTAACTGAATGTAAATTAAAAAACAGCGTCAATTATTTTTTTTTTTTTGCATCACATTTTCTGAGTCTAAGATCTATGAAGGCCATTTGTGAATTTTACATCTATGGGATAATTCTCATTTTCTTTCACTTAACAGAACCAACTGTGAGCACTAACCAGGAACTTCTGTAAGCCAAACCTTAAGGAAGAGCTTGCAGACTTGGCTTATAGAGCAACAGTTGCTTTGCTAAACAAACCAATTCTTTACTGCATTTCTGCATAATCACAAACCTATTTACGTTAAATATTAAATTGAAGCTGCCCTAAAATAGGTTGAATAACAAACTATATTACAGGTACTTTAGGCAAGGCTAATTAAAGTTGTATACAATGTTTACTCACAAAAATATATCGATACACAAAATAAATTTTCCAAAAATCTATTTTTGGGCAGTTCAGCTTGTTTGACTGATTAAAATGCATGACATATAAAAACTATATTTATACATGTCTCTAAACGATACAATATAAGAGGGTTCTGAAGTTCAGTAATTTGAAAAATTAACATAACTATCTTACCACAAAGTAAATAAATACTTGGCATTGGCCATACAGGTCTCTAGGTTATAAACACCTCAAATTACAAACATCCACACTCATAAATACAGCACTTAGTGACCAATTCAAGTTTTTTAACTGCCAAGCTACAGTAGAAATGTGTGAAACATTCTCTGTACAGTTATTTTCTACACAAACATGTTTCAAGTTGAAAAATCAGGAGCACGCTTTTTGTAAGCTGAGGACCTGCCGAGTGAACATCTGGATGCTTATATCTAATCTAGTAAAGGTAATCTAAGAGTAATGGGTTAACTTTTACATAATTAATGAGATGCCCAATATACAAGTTGCACTTCTAGTGTTTTACCACATGAATGAATTACGTTCCTGGTGTTCCAGTACATGAACACGTTGCACTGGTGTTCTAACCTAAGAATGAATTGGGTTCTTGGTTTCAGGTAATCATCATGTCACATTCCTGATGATACAAGTTACAAATAAGTTTTTCATAAATCAGATCCCATTTTCCAAAGGAAAATTACTGTACAAATAATGGATGCACCACTTGTTCATTACTGCACACTGGCAGTCCCAGAATGACTATATATTAAATATTTTTTAATCATGTTCAAAAGTATGGGTGTTAGCAAGTTGCAACCTTCTCCCTGTACTGTTCTGATGTCTCTAAGACATGTCTGTCACAGGTATAGCACATCAAAATGAACTTTCCTATTTTATTCTGATCATGGTGTACTGTTAAGTGTTAATATAGTTGACTGTTTAAGAAAGAAAAATACTTTTATAACAATACATACCAAACTTCAAGTAACGTCGTCAACACACAATACAAATTAACTCTTTTCTTTCTTCCGGACACTCCTCTTACTGCTATATTTAGTCATAATATCGACAATCTTGCCTTTATGGTCGAACAGTTTGTTCATCTGTGATCTTGCTTCAGACATCTGGTCCTTAATGATTTTTGAGCGTTGAATGTTGGCCTTTACAAGCTCAGACAATCTGTTAACATCTTTCTCAAAATCCTGAAAAAAATATACGTACATATGAACAGATCAGGAAATAACCTAATAAACTGCAGAATCAGCAGTGTAAATTTTGTAAATGATTTTTGAAAAAATGAGTAAGTAATTTTCACACTGGAGAAATTATGGGTTAAAATGTGAAAAGAATACAAAAAAAATCTATATAAAATCAAGTTCAATGCACATGAAGAAATAGTTGAAATTATAAATCCAAATAGAGAGCACCATCAGGAAGTGCACTCCATACAGGGAGGTTCAAAAATATACTGTACAACATCCTGGCTCAGTCACATCAATAAGTTGAAAGTTAAAATATAACCAGGAGCTGGAACTCGCCTCCCCATGCAAAGCAGATATTACTCCCTCCAAGGTAGGGTGTAAGAGCTGTTTGGCTGCATATTTCATGCCACGCAGCATAGGCCTTGTGCTGCCATCTGGGTGGGCCCAGTTCTACCTTGAGTTCCCCCCCCCTCAAGCGCTGTATAATCCTCATGGGTTTAGCACTCCCCCACGATAATAATAATCATCATCAGGCCGGCTGGCCTAGCATTACAACACACAGCCTGTACTTGTTTCTACAATAAACCCAAGGCTCGCCTCTGAAGAATTATTTCCCCAACCAGATAGTCTTATATAAGGGAGACCCCAAAGGTAACATCACTGCTCATTTAATTACTATCTTATAAAATTTTTATGCTCGTCCCTTCTGAAATCTTAGCTTGACTTCGGTATTATTCTTCAGAGCATTATAAGCCTCAGTCCTCAATTATATTTGTAAAGAATTGCTAAACTTGTAGTGGTCACAGTTCACCTAGGGAATAGGTGGTTATTAGGTTTAATCTGAAGGGGAGAGTAGCTCCAATTCCTTAGATCAAAAGCACTTTTACTAGCATCAAGGCACCCATCCCCCATAAAGGGAACTTTCCCACAAATTAGATGATTCTGATAGTCATCCCTATTACCCCAAAGTTTTGTACAAAAGTTACTGTAATTTAGGGAAAAATTATGGTTATACATATAACTAAAGTTCAAGTGTCTTAGGAGAAAACAAAATGTAGTTATTTATACCTTGTATGGTTTTCGTGGATGAGTTCTCTTCTCTAATGAGCCGAGGAGCATGTGAAGGCGATCAACTACTTCAGCTTCAAGTTCCACCAGATCATCTACTTGTCCTGATAAGTGAACGATCTGTCAAACCAAGATTAAAAGCTGTCACATTGTAACATAATGGATACAAAGCTCTAACCAACCATTAAGCTTAAATACATAGAAGCCCTTTAATTCTCTACGAATTAAAGGGCTTCCATGTTCGTGGATTATCTAATACATGTATTAAGCAGATTGGATAATATAGAGATGGCTACTTAGGTACCTAGTAATTAGGTACCTGAGAGTTAGTAGACTACTGTGGGTTGTAGCATGAAGATACATTAAAAAAAATCACAACTGAAATATTCCAAACTATTTAGCTTTCTTCCTAGGTTGGTAGACAGCAACAACCCAGGGAGGTACTACCATCCTGCCAATGGAAACCTGTAATTGTTTTACATAATGGTAGAATTCCTGGCGTTTTTCTTTTTCCAGTCATAAACACGTGGGATACCAAGTACGTCTTGCTACTTCTACTTGCACTTAGGTCACACTACACATGCATGTACTGTGCATGGATATGTATTTACACACCCACCTGGGTTTTCTTCTATTTTCTCAATAGCTCTTCTTTCTTTATTTTCTATCTCCATGGGAAAGTGGAAAAGAATTCTTCCTCCACAAGCCATGCATGTCACAAATGGCAGCTAAAATGTCAGGAGCAAGGGACTAGTAACCCCTCCTGTATACATTACTAAATTTAAAAAGGAGAACTTTTGTTTTCCTTTTTAGGTCACCCTGCTTTCTTGGGTTTTTCTGGGCTATTAACCCTCTGGAGCTTTAATTCCAAATAATATCTTCTATAATGAATAAACAGTGAGCCTCAGAAAGAACAGCTGCAGAAACATAAATACCAGCTCCCATAGTCTAGTTGGAACAAGACCAAGACTCAGTCAAGGTGCTCAAGAAGTTATCTGCTGGCTCCCCCAAGAAGAGTGAATCTTAGGTCAAGTTAACCTACTGTAACAGTACTTTTAGGGAGGTAATGTGGTTTATATAACGTACTGAAAATTCTCACTATGCAAAATAAAGTGCTGATGACCTGAATGAAATGAGTACAAGTGAAATAGGCCTGCAACCCATCCACCACAATGGAACACCAGTACCTCCCTAACCAGTGGCTGACTACGAGCCTACTACAATACTGCTGTATCTTCTTACATAACTTTTTTTAGTTTTTTTTTTTTATTAACACATAGGCAGTTTCCCACCAAGGCAGGGTGGCCCAAAAAAGAAAAACTTTCATCATTCACTCCATCACTGTCTTGCCAGAGGCACACTTACACTACAGTTATAAAATGGCAATATTAATACCCCTCCTTCAGAGTGGAGACACTATACGTCCCATCTCCAAGACTCAAGTCCGGCCTTCTTACATAACTACTATACATAATGTCTTACCTTCCATCCATTCACTCTCTGAAGAGCCATCTTCTGGTTTGCAATTTCATTAACTGTCATCCTCTTCTCATCTTTAGGTTTAACATCAGTGTGTCTAACAAAGTGGTTGTGCCTGGGTTTCCACGTTTGCCGGAAAGTGCTCAAGAGCGACATTGTCGGACGGTTGGTGAGGACAACGGTGGCACTGAGTGCATTGCCACCACTGCCTCCTCCACCACAACTACCACCACTGCTACCACCACCTGGCTCAGACCAACCACCACCACCTTCCTCATCACTTCCTTCCAAATCTGAAAAATGGATTTTTGGTCATGAGGTAGCACTAAACCCACAAGTGTCATACAGCACCTGGGAAATACAATATGAATTTGAGGAGGTGAAGGGCAGCTCCAGTTCCCTGAATCAAGATCCATTCACCAGCATCATGGCATCCCTCTCAGAGTTTTAACCTCAAAAACATGACCTTCTCGGCATAAAATGGATTAGGAACACAGCCCCTCTCTCTCCCAGAATAGATAGAGCACATGAGTTAGGTATTGATGTTATACACTGAAAGTATATAACTCATGAAATCATAACATAAATGCAAACCACAGAATTGGTGGAGTTTGAACCCATGGAAATTATGTCCTAAAACTCCAGGTCAGAGTGTTAACCACAGCGTGGTTAACACACTCACCTTTCAAGTTTTACAAGTGTGTTAACCACAGCCAGTGGTTAACACTCACCTTTCAAGTTTTACAAGTGTGTTAACCACAGCCAGTGGTTAACACTCACCTTTCAAGTTTTACAAGTGTGTTAACCACAGCCAGTGGTTAACACACTCACCTTTCAAGTTTTACAAGTGTGTTAACCACAGCCAGTGGTTAACACTCTCACCTTTCAAGTTTTACAAGTGTGTTAACCACAGCCAGTGGTTAACACTCTCACCTTTCAAGTTTTACAAGTGTGTTAACCACAGCCAGTGGTTAACACACTCACCTTTCAAGTTTTACAAGTGTGTTAACCACAGCCAGTGGTTAACACTCTCACCTTTCAAGTTTTACAAGTGTGTTAACCACAGCCAGTGGTTAACACTCTCACCTTTCAAGTTTTACAAGTGTGTTAACCACAGCCAGTGGTTAACACTCTCACCTTTCAAGTTTTACAAGTGTGTTAACCACAGCCAGTGGTTAACACTCTCACCTTTCAAGTTTTACAAGTGTGTTAACCGAGCCAGTGGTTAACACTCTCACCTTTCAAGTTTTACAAGTGTGTTAACCACAGCCAGTGGTTAACACTCTCACCTTTCAAGTTTTACAAGTGTGTTAACCACAGCCAGTGGTTAATACTCTCACCTTTCAAGTTTTACAAGTGTGTTAACCACAGCCAGTGGTTAACACTCTCACCTTTCAAGTTTTACAAGTGTGTTAACCACAGCCAGTGGTTAACACTCTCACCTTTCAAGTTTTACAAGTGTGTTAACCACAGCCAGTGGTTAACACTCTCACCTTTCAAGTTTTACAAGTGTGTTAACCACAGCCAGTGGTTAACACACTCACCTTTCAAGTTTTACAAGTGTGTTAACCACAGCCAGTGGTTAACACTCTCACCTTTCAAGTTTTACAAGTGTGTTAACCACAGCCAGTGGTTAACACACTCACCTTTCAAGTTTTACAAGTGTGTTAACCACAGCCAGTGGTTAACACACTCACCTTTCAAGTTTTACAAGTGTGTTAACCACAGCCAGTGGTTAACACTCTCACCTTTCAAGTTTTACAAGTGTGTTAACCACAGCCAGTGGTTAACACACTCACCTTTCAAGTTTTACAAGTGTGTTAACCACAGCCAGTGGTTAACACTCTCACCTTTCAAGTTTTACAAGTGTGTTAACCACAGCCAGTGGTTAACACTCTCACCTTTCAAGTTTTACAAGTGTGTTAACCACAGCCAGTGGTTAACACACTCACCTTTCAAGTTTTACAAGTGTGTTAACCACAGCCAGTGGTTAACACACTCACCTTTCAAGTTTTACAAGTGTGTTAACCACAGCCAGTGGTTAACACACTCACCTTTCAAGTTTTACAAGTGTGTTAACCACAGCCAGTGGTTAACACACTCACCTTTCAAGTTTTACAAGTGTGTTAACCACAGCCAGTGGTTAACACACTCACCTTTCAAGTTTTACAAGTGTGTTAACCACAGCCAGTGGTTAACACACTCACCTTTCAAGTTTTACAAGTGTGTTAACCACAGCCAGTGGTTAACACACTCACCTTTCAAGTTTTACAAGTGTGTTAACCACAGCCAGTGGTTAACACACTCACCTTTCAAGTTTTACAAGTGTGTTAACCACAGCCAGTGGTTAACACACTCACCTTTCAAGTTTTACAAGTGTGTTAACCACAGCCAGTGGTTAACACACTCACCTTTCAAGTTTTACAAGTGTGTTAACCACAGCCAGTGGTTAACACACTCACCTTTCAAGTTTTACAAGTGTGTTAACCACAGCCAGTGGTTAACACTCACCTTTCAAGTTTTACAAGTGTGTTAACCACAGCCAGTGGTTAACACTCACCTTTCAAGTTTTACAAGTGTGTTAACCACAGCCAGTGGTTAACACACTCACCTTTCAAGTTTTACAAGTGTGTTAACCACAGCCAGTGGTTAACACACTCACCTTTCAAGTTTTACAAGTGTGTTAACCACAGCCAGTGGTTAACACTCTCACCTTTCAAGTTTTACAAGTGTGTTAACCACAGCCAGTGGTTAACACTCTCACCTTTCAAGTTTTACAAGTGTGTTAACCACAGCCAGTGGTTAACTCTCACCTTTCAAGTTTTACAAGTGTGTTAACCACAGCCAGTGGTTAACACTCTCACCTTTCAAGTTTTACAAGTGTGTTAACCACAGCCAGTGGTTAACACTCTCACCTTTCAAGTTTTACAAGTGTGTTAACCACAGCCAGTGGTTAACTCTCACCTTTCAAGTTTTACAAGTGTGTTAACCACAGCCAGTGGTTAACACTCTCACCTTTCAAGTTTTACAAGTGTGTTAACCACAGCCAGTGGTTAACACTCTCACCTTTCAAGTTTTACAAGTGTGTTAACCACAGCCAGTGGTTAACTCTCACCTTTCAAGTTTTACAAGTGTGTTAACCACAGCCAGTGGTTAACACTCTCACCTTTCAAGTTTTACAAGTGTGTTAACCACAGCCAGTGGTTAACACTCTCACCTTTCAAGTTTTACAAGTGTGTTAACCACAGCCAGTGGTTAACTCTCACCTTTCAAGTTTTACAAGTGTGTTAACCACAGCCAGTGGTTAACACTCTCACCTTTCAAGTTTTACAAGTGTGTTAACCACAGCCAGTGGTTAACACTCTCACCTTTCAAGTTTTACAAGTGTGTTAACCACAGCCAGTGGTTAACTCTCACCTTTCAAGTTTTACAAGTGTGTTAACCACAGCCAGTGGTTAACACTCTCACCTTTCAAGTTTTACAACTCACTTGCCATTAATTCAAACCTCACCTGTTCCCTGGTTTGAAAGTAATTACTTACCAGTAATTATTTGTTTCAGGGAAGAGACAAGGAACTCTGGACTAACTTCCATGATCTATTTTTTGAAACCCTGAGCAGAAGTAAACAACTATGGCAATACTAATTTTACCATTTTTTTTTTTAACACAAAGGCCATTTCCCATCAAGGCAAGGTGACCCAAACAATAAGAAACCATTTTATTATCACTCACTCCATTGCTGTCTTGCCAGAGGCATGCAGATACCATAGTTCAAAAATTGAAACATCTCTCCACCAATCCTTCAGAGTGCAGGCACTGTACTTCCCACCTCCAGGACTCAAGTCCGGCTAACTGGTTTCCTTGAATCCCTTCATAAACATTACCTTGCTCACACTGACAGCTCAATTCATAAAAACGATTTGCCTCCACTCTTTCTTAACACACTCATGTACGCTAAGTCCCTCACACACAAATCTTCCTTTCCCTCCTCCCTCCAACTTTTCCTTGGATGACCCTTACCCTGCTTTCCTTCCTACCTGATTCTAGCTAGAGTCATTATTGCTATGTCTATTTAATCAGCTAGGAGACATCTTTTCCTGCCAGGGATTGAAAAAGAGATCATTTCTACAGGCTGGAAGTTAAGCCAGTAGAGTTCCTGTCACTCCTGCAAACACAATTAAAAACAGGTAATTGCATATTAAAATACTGATGACCTTAATCATACACCTGTTGATAGAAGCAGAAGTGTAGGAAGTGCTGAAGAAACTACTAGTACATATAATTTAAACTCCCTATATCATGGTATTTCACTAATAAAGGAGCTTTTTAGGTAGTAGGTTGGTAAACAGCAACCACCCAGGGAGGTACTACCGTCCTGCCAAGTGAGTGTAAAACGAAAGCCTGTAATTGTTTTACACAATGGTAGGATTGCTGGTGTCCATTTTTGTCTCATGATACGGCCAGTTTGTTAAAAAAAAAAAAAAAAAAAAAAGGAAAAAAAGATTCACTAATTACAACATGGAATACACACTGAATATACTTAGCGATGTACTCGCTTACCGGCGACTTGGCTTACGACGGGCTCTCTGACTAGTATGCATACCTAAATAATGTATATTAGAGCTGATTTCCTCTATTCTGTTTATTACAATATATAGTACACTACTGTATAAACATTTAAAAATGTACCAGAAATGTTATATATGATGCAAAGGTGACATTAAAACGTGACTCACGAAATCGTAATGACACGATTGCAAACAAACCATACCACGGACGGGATTTGAACCCGCGGTCAAAGAGTCTCAAAACTCCAGACCGTCGCGTTAGCCACTGACATTAAAACAATATCAGAGATGGTTAACACAAACCCTTATAGCGTGCTCCTCGCTTAGCGACAAATTCGTTGACCAACGTGGCCTTAGGAACGGAACTCTGTCGTTAAGTAAGGAGAGGCTGTATTGTATCTTACGAGGCATTAACCCCATACGGGGTAATCAGCACAAGGAGTGGTGAAGGTTTGATCCTCTGTTCACTAAACAAAATTGCAACATTGCAAGGTATAATAGCATGCCACACAGCTGTGACCTTGTAATTTGTCTCGCAATATCTCAGGAAAAATCTCTTACTGGGTCGAGAGTTACGACTTAATTTGTGCAATTTTTCCAGCCTCTGGAAAGTAAATAAAGACTACTGTTCATACAACGGAATTCATTCAAGTAGTGTTTGAGCCCTAACTTAATTAAGCCCCTTTCAGGATTTTCTTCACAAATGAATTTTTAAAAACATTATGGTCTAAATATTATCACAAGAGATTGCAGAGCTTTTGATTAAGATTATCACTACTCTCAAAGAAAAAATTTGTTATTTTATGATTGGTTATATTTGGTATTCAATGTTATCTGAAAGTCTTGTCCAATCAAGCACCAAAACAGATAATGTGAAAAAGTAATATGCCATATAAATGTACCATAAAAAATACCATGAACAAGCAGTTTTTGAAAATCCAATTTACCCCCGAGGACCCTGAATAACTGACGATCTACTGTATTAACCAGGCAAAACACCGCTTAAAGCTATTTATTATTGATCTATTACCATATCATGCATTAAACAGTTACACACCATGATTATCTTCAGTTAAATCTCGTTTATTTTTCTTGACTGGTGGATGATCCATGTCATCCTCACTGGAACGAGCCTCCTGAAGTTCATTACCCATTCTGTAAAAAAAAATTCAAGGTGAATACAGAATGACTTTTTAACATGCTAGCTATCTCCCGCTGAGGAAGGGTGACTTGAAAAAGAAAAACTTTCACCATTATTCACAGTATCAATGTCTTGCCAGAGGCATGCAAATATGACAGTATAGATGTCCCTCCAAACAGAAAATATTTCAAACCCCTCCTTTAGAGTGCAGGCACTGCACTTCCCACCTCCAGGACTCAAGTCCAGCTAACTGGTTTCTGTGAATCCAGTCACAAAATATTACCCAGCATATAACCTAAGTGAATAAGTTTAAACCCCCAACAATAAGGAAGCAAGATGTACTTATTTACACAGCACCTGTACAAAAATAACCCTCATATACGAGAGAGGAGCTTACGACGACGTTTTGGTCCAACTTGGACCATTTACAGTCACACTAACAGAAAGGAGAGAAGGAGGCAGTATATATAGGCCAGCAGATAGGGACAGGCCAAGAAGGGTAGAAAAGAAGTAAAAAGAGAGGTAATGGTAAAGGTAGTAATAGTAGTGGAGTCAGTCAAAAACAAAGAAAAAGAAACAATAGAAAGAGCTAGGGACCCACAAAGGGTAGAAACAAAAACACAGCAGGAGAAAATATATAATAATGGACCAAACACCCAAGGCAGAAGAAAGAAAACCCAAAGGAGAAAGAGGAAAAGGGAAGAGGGAGGAGAAAAAAGAATCAGGTTAAGTCACGGGTGTTCTGAAGTTTGGAGCATTTTACAATGTAATGGGAAAGGAAGGCATCTACAGAGACAAAGCCTGGACTAAGATTCATACAAGGAAAGTTCTGTATAAGAGGATTCAACCAGACAGCAACTGTGAAAGTTAGTAGGGTAATCCGGATAATCGCCCAGATGGGATTACAGTCTTTCCAGAAGAGTGGCATATGACTGTCTTGGGACAATACCTGCTAGTCCACTATGGCTGACATCTATGCCCATTTTAGTGTTGGGAAATACCCATTACATCATCTAGGTATGAAGTGCTCTGTCTCCTGGGACTTTTAACCCTTTGACTGTTTTGGTCGAATATATATGTCTTACGCGCCACTGTTTCGGATGTATTAATACACGTAAATTCTAGCGGCTTCAAATCAAGCAGGAGAAAGCTGGTAGGCCCATATGTGAGAGAATGGGTCTGTGTGGTCAGTGTGCACCACAAAAAAAATCCTGCAGCACGCAGTGCATAATGAGAAAAAAAAATGACCGTTTTTTGGATTAAAACGCCGACTTTGAGGTGAATTTTCGTGTAGTATTTATCGTTGTATTCTCGTTTTCATGGTCTCACGTGATAAAATGGGAAACATATTACAGAAATAGAAATGATTTTGATTAGTTTCATGATGAAAATGACCTTGAAAGTGAGCTCAAAGTAGCGGAAATGTTCGATTTTTACAAATGTTCAGGAGTAAGGAAATCACACCACACGTCTAATACACGTCAACTGGGGAGTCTAATATTCTTTCACTAGTGCACTGATATTATTTATACCATTTTTACAATAATGCATTAGCCTGCATAACAGTAAATTTTGTATTATTTGTATGAATAAAAAATCAAAATAGAAAGCAATAGTAATATAAGAGGGGCCTGGAGACATGACTAATGAACAGAGGATATGTTATTTTAGTGCCAAGAATGTCTACATTGTTTATTCTGGACCCTATTTTGAAATTGGCATCTTTTTTAATGTGTGAAATTGGCCAAATTGCCAATTTCTGACCACTTTACTGGGTAGTTCAAATTGGTAAATGGGCAGTTTCTTGTACTCAACTGATAGAAAAAATTGAGTTCTAAAGAAATAGCTATGAGTTTGGTCAACTGGAACAATGGAATTGGCCAAAAACAAGGCTCAAAGTTGGAGAAATTGCCGATGCGTATGTGTTGCTGAGACCGCTAACTTCGCGGGAGCGTAATTCCGTGAGTTTTCGATCACATTACCATCGGGAAAAGATTCTCTATCATTTCACAAGATAATTTTTTTTTCTCCAAAAATTTTGCGACATAGAATGACAGTTTCAGAAAGGGGCTTGCGACAGTCAAAGGGTTAAGCACACAATATTAGGTACACACTTAGGCACACTAAAAAAAGTAAAGTTTCTGTATATGCCCTCACAGCCCAAAGATCTTAAGATGTATGAAGTTGTTCAGCACTCTTGCCAATAAAAGTATGTGCAATTATACACTGACACCAGGTACATACCCTCATACACACTAACACTAGATATACACACTCGTACACAAACACTAGCACTAGATATACACACTTGTACATAAACACTAGCACTAGATATACACACTCGTACATAAACACTAGCACTAGATATACACACTTGTACACAAACACTAGCACTAGATATACACACTCGTACATAAACACTAGCACTAGATACACACACTTGTACACAAACACTAGCACTAGATATACACACTCGTACATAAACACTAGCACTAGATATACACACTTGTACATAAACACTAGCACTAGATATACACACTCGTACATAAACACTAGCACTAGATATACACACTTGTACATAAACACTAGCACTAGATATACACACTCGTACATAAACACTAGCACTAGATATACACACTCGTACATAAACACTAGCACTAGATATACACACTCGTACATAAACACTAGCACTAGATATACACACTCGTACATAAACACTAGCACTAGATATACACACTCGTACATAAACACTAGCACTAGATATACACACTCGTACATAAACACTAGCACTAGATATACACACTCGTACATAAACACTAGCACTAGATATACACACTCGTACATAAACACTAGCACTAGATATACACACTCGTACATAAACACTAGCACTAGATATACACACTTGTACACACACATTCACACACAAATGCTAATGCTAAAAATTCAGTCCTCAAAAATTTCATCTTAAAAGAAAAAAATCAAATTCCCAATGCTAAATAAAAATACTATTAGTAGTTATTATTAAGAGCTCTAAAACTGCCCTGAAACTCACACTTCAACATGCAACAAGAAATGGGTTAAAGGTGACTGATGCTATACAGACAGGCGCTGCTTTAAAGCACTTTGTTAATGCAGTGGCTTTATATTATACCGCTGTATAGCCCTTGTGGCTTAGCGCTTCTTTTTGATTATAATAATAATAATTTAAATTATACTCATTCTTCATTTATTCAGACTTCCTACAAATATATTCCCTACTCACTATAAGCTAAGGATGAAAATATTTTAAGGTAAGTAATGTGTGGAATTGTTTTACATGATGGCTGGACTGCTAGTGTCCTTTTTTCTGTCTCATAAACATGCAAGATTTCAGGTACGTCTTGCTACTTCTACTTACACTTAGGTCACACTACACATGTACAAGCATATATATACACACAACCCTCTGGGTTTTCTGCTATTTTCTTTCTAGTTCTTATTCTTGTTTATTTCCTCTTATCTCCATGGGGAAGTGGAACAGAATTCTTCCTCCGTAAGCCATGCGTGTTGTAAGAGGCGACTAAAATGCCGGGAGCAAGGGGCTAGTAATCTCTTCTCATGTATAAATTACTAAATTTAAAAAGAGAAACTTTTATTTTTCTTTTTGGGCCACCCTACCTCGGTGGGATACGGCCGGTTTGTTGAAAGAAGAAGAAGTAATGTGTGTACTGTATAAGCATTTTTAAGGCCTAGCTCTATTGCTCACTTAATATATATTGTAAACATGTTATCAGGCTTTTATATGCATATGAAAAAGTGAAAAAAAAAAAGCTTTCAGATTGCAGCGATTTTCATTTTACAGCAGTAGCCTGGAACCTAGCCTGCTGTATAAGCAGGGCCCTTCTGTAATTATGAGTAAGTGCTACGCCTATAGGAGTCATGCAGTGTCTAAGGAATTGGAGACAATCGGTTTGATCAAAAGTGGAGGGTTGGGTCACATTCCTAGCATCAGTGCACCTCCACTAAAGGTTAAAATAGACATTATGACATCCCTAGGTAACTCACAGCTGTTGTTTCCTAGGCTTCTTTCTAGGTGACAGTCCGTCGGCTAAAATCTGAGCTGCCCCCTGTAAGCCAGTTAGTGATAGTGATGGTTGAGGCACTGTTAGAGTGGTGGTGGTGGCCAAGTTGCCACTTATATCTGTAGTGGAGATGGAGAGTGATGGTCTGGGCAGCACGTGGCTAGTGTCATCCGGGGGTTCCTGTTTGATACCCGGGGGAGTACGAGTGTCGTTGCCACCCCCTGGTGCACTGTTACCATCTAGCTCTTCTATTTGAAGTCCTGATAAGGAAGAGTCTTGAGAGTACAAGAACAATGACTGTTAGTATCACACATAAAGAACACACACATACCAAATATATGAAACGTATTAAAATCACAAACTTACACAACACTTACACAAGTGTTCCTCATGTACGTAACTTTTAATTCCACATGTGCAGTACAGGTCTAACTTTCTTTATGCAACTCTGTATATTGAAGATTCTCATTACAAGTGCTCAACTCACGATGGTTAGACTTACAATATTTCAACTTTACGATAGTGCAAAAGCAATTATTTTGGAGATAAAACTGAAGACAATTACCCAGCATGAAGGCATCAAGTCCCTAACTTGTATTCATTTAGTACTTTTCAATACTGGTATTTAGTTACAGTAATTATTTGTATATTTACTTATTTATTTATCAAATATCCATATTTGACTTACAATAGTATTTTCGACATATGAGTTTGTTGGGACGTAATGCTATTGTAAGTCAAGAAGCCTTGTATAGGTATACCTGGCGGATGTTCTGGGGGGCCAACACCCCCCACAGCTTTGTCCATGACCAGATAATCAAGTGCTGATGAATAAGTTTAGTACAGCTGCCAGAGGCTTGAAATGCCTCTACATCATACAGAAAGGAACACCTGTATGCATATTGGAACAATCAAGTTCTAATTAATAAGAGGCACAGGTTAGTAAAAGAAACAATTACACCAAAGCCAACAGGAAATATGGAAAACAAATAAATTTGCAGATTTTTTTTACAGATTTTGAACTGTAGTGTCAGAACACTTATGGCAAGACAGTGATGGAGTGAATGGTGATGAAAGTGTTTCTTCTCTTTCGGATCACCCTGCCTTGGTGGGAAACGGCCAATGTGTTAATTATAAAAAAAAATCTCAAAATGACAAGGCTGCAGGGTTGCGGTGTATGACGACTGTTCAGTATTTTTAACAAAAATAAAACATTACTAATTCACTATTATCATCACCAATTTCTGTCTTAATTTGTTATGCTACTAACACTACCAATTTGCAGTTTTTAATTAAATTGCACCATAACAGTCATTTCCCAAGGTAGGGTGACCTAGTCACCTCTCAGTAACCATCTTGGCAGTAGTTACTGCAGTAAGGTAGGGTGACCTAGTCACCTCTCATTAACCATCTTGGCAGGAGTTACCACAGTAAGGTAGGGTGACCTAGTCACCTCTCATTAACCATCTTACAACGACGTTTCGGTCTGATTTGGACCATTTACAAAGTCACACTAACCAGAAGTGGAGCAGGACGGTTAGTGTGACTTTGTAAATGGTCAAAGTCGGACCGAAACGTCGTCGTAAGCTTCTTTCTTTTATGTGCGGGTTTTATGTGCGGGCAACAACAAGTAAGAGGGAGGTGAAAGTGTATAAACTAAGGGAGGAGGAAGTTCGGGGGAGATATAAGCGTCTGTTGGCAGAAAGGTGGGCTAGTGCAAAGATGAGTAGTGGGGGGGTTGAAGAGGGTTGGAATAGTTTTAAAAATGCAGTATTAGAATGTGGGGCAGAAGTTTGTGGTTATAGGAGGGTGGGGGCAGGAGGAAAGAGGAGTGATTGGTGGAATGATGAAGTAAAGGGTGTGATAAAAGAGAAAAAGTTAGCTTATGAGAGGTTTTTACAAAGCAGAAGTGTTATAAGAAGAGCAGAGTATATGGAGAGTAAAAGAAAGGTGAAGAGAGTGAGAGAGTGCAAAAGGAGAGCAGATGATAGAGTGGGAGAGGCACTGTCAAGAAATTTTAATGAAAATAAGAAAAATTTTTGGAGTTAAACAAGTTAAGAAAGCCTAGGGAAAGTATGGATTTGTCAGTTAAAAACAGAGTAGGGGAGTTAGTAGATGGGGAGAGGGAGGTATTGGGTAGATGGCGAGAATATTTTGAGGAACTTTTAAATGTTGAGGAAGAAAGGGAGGCAGTAATTTCATGCACTGGTCAGGGAGGTATACCATCTTTTAGGAGTGAAGAAGAGCAGAATGTAAGTGTGGGGGAGGTACGCGAGGCATTACGTAGAATGAAAGGGGGTAAAGCAGCTGGAACTGATGGGATCATGACAGAAATGTTAAAAGCAGGGGGGGATATAGTGTTGGAGTGGTTGGTACTTTTGTTTAATAAATGTATGAAAGAGGGGAAGGTACCTAGGGATTGGCAGAGAGCATGTATAGTCCCTTTATATAAAGGGAAAGGGGACAAAAGAGATTGTAAAAATTATAGAGGAATAAGTTTATTGAGTATACCAGGAAAAGTGTACGGTAGGGTTATAATTGAAAGAATTAGAGGCAAGACAGAATGTAGGATTGCGGATGAGCAAGGAGGTTTCAGAGTGGGTAGGGGATGTGTAGATCAAGTGTTTACTTTGAAGCATATATGTGAACAGTATTTAGATAAAGGTAGGGAAGTTTTTATTGCATTTATGGATTTAGAAAAGGCATATGATAGAGTGGATAGGGGAGCAACGTGGCAGATGTTGCAAGTACAGTGGACCCCCGCATAGCGAACGCCTTGCATAGCGAACAATCCGCATAGCGAACGCTTTGTTCGCTAAAATTTTGCCCCGCATAGTGGACAAAAACCCGCTCAGCGACCTTCGTCCGAGACGCGTCCAATGTGCGCCCTCAGCCAGCCTCACATGTGCCGCCCGTCCCATTGTTTACCAGCCAGCCTCTGCGGTAACATTCAAGCATACACTCGGAATATTTCGTATTATTACAGTGTTTTCGGTGCTGTTTGTGGAAAATAAGTGACCATGGGCCCCAAGAAAGCTTCTAGTGCCAACCCTACACCTCAAAGGGTAAGAATACCCATTGAAATGAAGAAAGAGATCATTGATAAGTATGAAAGTGGAGTACGTATCACCGACCTGGTCAGGTTGTACAAGAAACCAAAATCAACCATCGCTTCTATTGTGGGCAAGAAAACGGCAATCAAGGAAGCTGTTGTTGCCAAAGGTTTAACTGTGTTTTCGAAACAAAGATCGCAAGTGATGGAAGATGTTGAGAGACTCTTATTGGTGTGGATAAATGAAAAACAGCTAGCAGGAGATAGCGTCTCTCAAGTGATCATATGTGAAAAGGCTAGGAAGTTGCATGACGATTTAATTAAAAAAATGCCTGCAACTAGTGATGATGTGAGTGAATTTAAGGCCAGCAAAGGTTGGTTTGAGAGATTTAAGAAGCGTAGTGGCATCCATAGCGTGATACGGCATGGTGAGGCTGCCAGTTCGGACCACAAAGCGGCTGAAAAATATGTGCATGAATTCAAGGAGTACATAGAAACTGAAGGACTGGAACCTGAACAAGTGTTTAATTGTGATGAAACAGGCCTGTTCTGGAAGAAAATGCCAAGCAGGACCTACATTACTCAGGAGGAAAAGGCACTCCCAGGACATAAGCCTATGAAAGACAGGCTTACTTTGTTGATGTGTGCCAATGCTAGTGGTGATTGCAAAGTTAAGCCTTTATTAGTGTATCACTCTGAAACTCCCAGAGCGTTCAGGCAAAAGAATGTCCTCAAGGATAATTTGTGTGTGCTGTGGAGGGCAAACAGTAAGGCATGGGTCACTAGGGAATTTTTCTATAACTGGTTACACCATGCATTTGCCCCCAATGTGAAAGATTACCTAACTGAAAAGAAATTAGACCTTAAGTGCCTCCTGGTGTTAGACAATGCCCCTGGTCATCCTACAGACGTGGCAGAGCGACTTTATGGGGACATGAGCTTCATTAAGGTGAAGTTTTTGCCTCCTAATACCACTCCTCTCCTGCAGCCCATGGACCAGCAGGTCATTTCCAACTTCAAGAAACTGTACACAAAAGCTCTGTTTCAAAAGTGCTTTGAAGTGACCACAGACACTCGATTGACTCTAAAAGAGTTTTGGAAGGTTCACTTTAATATCCTCAATTGTGTAAACCTTATAGGTAAGGCTTGGGAGGGAGTGACTAAGAGAACCTTGAACTCTGCTTGGAAGAAACTGTGGCCAGAATGTGTAGACAAAAGGGATTTTGAAGGGTTTGAGGCTAACCCTGAGAGGAGTAGTATACCAGTTGAGGAATCAATTGTGGAATTGGGGAAGTCCTTGGGGTTGGAGGTTAGTGGGGAGGATGTGGAAGAGTTGGTGGAGGAGGACAATGAAGAACTAACCACTGATGAGCTGATAGATCAACTTCAAGAGCAAGAGGCCAGACCTGGGGAAACTGGTTCAAAGGAGGGGAGAGAGAAATTGAAGGAATTGCCTACTTCAAAGATTAAGGAAATGTGTGCAAAATGGCTTGAAGTGCAAACCTTTTTTGATGAAAATCACCCTCACACAGCTATTGCAAGCCGTGCTGGTGACTGTTACAATGACACTGTTGTGAACCACTTTAGACAAATCATAAAGGAACGAGAGGTACAGGCCACTATGGACAGATATGTTGTGCGAAAGAAGTCCAGTGACTCTGAAGCTGGTCCTAGTGGCATTAAAAGAAGAAGGGAAGTAACCCCAGAAAAGGACTTGCTACCTCAAGTCCTAATGGAAGGGGATTCCCCTTCTAAACACTAACACTCTCTCTCCCCTCCTCCCATCCCATCAATCATCACCAGATCTTCAATAAAAGTAAGTGTCATGTAATTGTGCATGCCTTTTTCAGTTTGTGTGTACTAAAATTAACATTTTTTTGTGGTAAAAAAAATTTTTTTTCATACTTTTGGGTGTCTTGCACGGATTAATTTTATTTCCATTATTTCTTATGGGGAAAATTAATTCGCATAGCGAACATTTCGCATAACGACCAGCCCTCTTGCACGGATTAAGTTCGCTATGCGGGGGTCCACTGTATATGGAATAGGTGGTAAGTTACTAAATGCTGTAAAGAGTTTTTATGAGGATAGTGAGGCTCAGGTTAGGGTGTGTAGAAGAGAGGGAGACTACTTCCCGGTAAAAGTAGGTCTCAGACAGGGATGTGTAATGTCACCATGGTTGTTTAATATATTTATAGATGGGGTTGTAAAAGAAGTAAATGCTAGGGTGTTCGGGAGAGGGGTGGGATTAAATTATGGGGAATCAAATTCAAAATGGGAATTAACACAGTTACTTTTTGCTGATGATACTGTGCTTATGGGAGATTCTAAAGAAAAATTGCAAAGGTTAGTAGATGAGTTTGGGAATGTGTGTAAAGGTAGAAAGTTGAAAGTGAACATAGGAAAGAGTAAGGTGATGAGGGTATCAAATGATTTAGATAAAGAAAAATTGGATATCAAATTGGGGAGGAGGAGTATGGAAGAAGTGAATGTTTTCAGATACTTGGGAGTTGACGTGTCGGCGGATGGATTTATGAAGGATGAGGTTAATCATAGAAATGATGAGGGAAAAAAGGTGAGTGGTGCATTGAGGTATATGTGGAGTCAAAAAACGTTATCTATGGAGGCAAAGAAGGGAATGTATGAAAGTATAGTAGTACCAACACTCTTATATGGGTGTGAAGCTTGGGTGGTAAATGCAGCAGCGAGGAGACGGTTGGAGGCAGTGGAGATGTCCTGTCTAAGGGCAACGTGTGGTGTAAATATTATGCAGAAAATTCGGAGTGTGGAAATTAGGAAAAGGTGTGGAGTTAATAAAAGTATTAGTCAGAGGGCAGAAGAGGGGTTGTTGAGGTGGTTTGGTCATTTAGAGAGAATGGATCAAAGTAGAATGACATGGAAAGCATATAAATCTATAGGGGAAGGAAGGCGAGGTAGGGGTCGTCCTCGAAAGGGTTGGAGAGAGGGGGTAAAGGAGGTTTTGTGGGCAAGGGGCTTGGACTTCCAGCAAGCATGCGTGAGCGTGTTAGATAGGAGTGAATGGAGGCGAATGGTACTTGGGACCTGACGATCTGTTGGAGTGTGAGCAGGGTAATATTTAGTGAAGGGATTCAAGGAAACCGGTTATTTTCATATAGTCGGACTTGAGTCCTGGAAATGGGAAGTACAATGCGTGCACTTTAATGGAGGGGTTTGGGATATTGGCAGTTTGGAGGGATATGTTGTGTATCTTTATACGTGTATGCTTCTAAACTGTTGTATCCTGAGCACCTCTGCAAAAACAGTGATTATGTGTGAGTGTGGTGAAAGTGTTGAATGATGATGAAAGTATTTTCTTTTTGGGGATTTTCTTTCTTTTTTTGGGTCACCTTGCCTCGGTGGGAGACAACCGACTTGTTGGAGGGGAAAAAAAAAAAAAAAAAAAAAATTGTGTATCGTTCCAGTTACGGTATTGTGCCTTTTTTTGGTATTAACCATCTTGGCAGTAGTTACTGCAGTAAGGTAGGTGGACCTAGTCACCTCTCACTGTCTTGCCAGAAGTCAGTGCACATCAAAATTTCTGACCCTCTATTATGTCTTAATTGTGCAGCTGTGACTAATTTACTGTCATATTATGATTATATTTACAGGTGTCCCTCATTTTATGCCATACATGTGTTCCAGGACAATAGCAGTTGTATTAAGGTCAATCAGAATCTTCAACACACTTTGCAAACCATATCAAATGCATCCAATGAATGGCATGCCATAAAGTTAATTACCAGAAGATAGAATATCACACGTGAATAAATGATTTAGTAAACTTACAAGTTGATAAATGAGACACTTGCGGAACATTTGAGTATCTTCTTTGTGGAAATGTTTTGCTACCCAGTGGCTTCTTCAGTTCAGTGCAGAGAAAGGTGGAAGATGAGGAGTTTGAGGTAATCAGTCCCTCAGCCTGGACTGAAGTCAGTGGCTAGCAAAACCTCTCCAGAATCAAGATACCCAAATGTTGCAGAAGTGTCTCATGTATCAGATCACGTAACAGCAGATTCACATAAAGCGAGGGAAACCTAATCAAAGTACATTAGTTGAAGTTGAAGAGAAAAGGTGAGGAGAAAGCATGTCCAGTACCCAGTATTCTGAAGGTGAGAGAGATATACTGAGAAAAGCAGGTATCTATGGAAACAAACCTGGGACTAAGATTCATGTTAGTAATGTTGTGTATCAGGATTAATTCAAGATGGCATCTAGTAGATGGGTAGAGTTTTAGCAGATTAAAGAACACCTGCATAAATTACTACATGTAAAGAGAAAAAGCTTTCGTTTTTCTTTTTAGGTCACCCTGCCTTGGTGGGAGACGGCCATTGCGCTGACAGAACAGTTGAAAGGATGGATATAATCTCTAAAATGACAGAAGAGTGCTGTTAGTGTCAGCAAGGCAAACAAGAGGAAACTGGATTACCACCATTGCAAGTGATAGGTATGCCAGTTAGTCTTGGCTTGCTAACAGCAACAGCCTGGTTGATCAAGCACTCAACAAAGAGGCCTGTGATGTAAATGGTATAGAAAATCCAACAAGTTGAAGAATGAGACACTTGTGCAACACTTGGGAATCTTTAACGAGGAAATGTTTTGCCAGCCAGCGACTTCTTCAATCCAATACAGAGAAGTCACTGGCTAAAAAAACATTTCCTCAAAGATTATCAAATGTTGCTTTCGTTCTTCAGAGAGGTTGGAACTAAAGCCAGACTGCAGTGGCAGAAAAACTCTCGACACCAGACAAAATAAACTCTAAAATCAAGATGTGGTGGTTTTTTTTGTGCACATGCACGTGCACACACGCACACACACACACACACACACACTAGTCAATGCTTACCAGGTGAAGAATTAGCAGAAATAGTTGTAGATCCTGAGGATGCATTGCCATTACCCCGTGAGTCTGGTCTCTTGGGAGATGGAGGAGAGGGCATTGGTAGAGAGAGTGCTGCAGTCAGGTTTTTGGTGGCTTTTAAGGGAATTCTGTGAAGAAAAAGCTAAAATTAAACATTTTATCTAAAATGTTATCTAACACATTCCAAAGTTTGTGAGGATTTGTGTACTACATATATTTACTTTCAAGTTCCTGAAGGTAAAATTATATGCATACCGATTTTCAAGGTAAAAAAATAATGCCGTACTATAAAGCATTTGCCCATAGCAAAAAAAACCGAGCCAATTTAGAAACTTTTCAAGTTTTGATAAAAGAAATTAAATTCTATTAAGCAAAACACCACTTATCTGCGCACTTATTCTGGAATATCTCTTACTCAGAAACATATCTTCCATTCTGTTTTCCAGATCAGTCTGTCTAATTGCTGCCGAGTTCCAGCTTACATAGTTATGGACTCCACGTACTTATACATAAAAACATAACTAGAGTTCTCCAGTAGGTGCACTGGCCTGTGCTAAGTAGGTCCCAATCGCACCTTACCACTCCAACTCGTGTACCTACACAACCTACTTTTAAAGGTACCTAAAGTGCCTGCTTCAATGATGTTCCTTGGCAGTGTCAAACTAGTACGTACTTCCCTATATCCTTCCTAAACCTAAATTATTCCAATTTGGTTCCATAACGGTCCTGTCTGAACCTGGCACCTCAGTCCTGGGAGTTCTGATCAACTAGGACTGATGCCCCTTCCTGTGATATGTATGAGGTGTTGTGCACCATAACCAATAATACTGCCCTTCCTGTGCTATGTACGAGGTGCTGCGCACTATAACCAATAATACCACCCCTTGCAATGCCATGTACGAGGATGCTGTGCACCATAACCAATAATACTGCCCTTCCTGTGCTGTGTACGAAGTGCTGTGCACTATAACCAATAATACCACCCCTTGCAGTGCCATGTACGAGATGCTGTGCACCATAAAATGGCACATTCAAACAATGAAATTAATGAAAGTGTGAGGGGGATCAAAGCTATTTCTCTGTACAGAAGGACCTCCATATCCCCCCCCCCCCCGAGTCAGGTATCCGTGGTTTCAATTATCCGCAGTTTACCACGACCCTAAAATAACTCTTAAATTTACTGAATAATGGCCTCAAAGTGCAAAGGTAGTGATAGCAGAAGTGTTTCAAAGCCTAAGAGAAGCCGTGAAGTGCTTCCCATCGATAAAAAAAAAAAAGCGGTAATTCTCCACTTAGTGTGCATAATTTATCAAATTAACTTTATATTAGGTATGTATAGGACATATATATAGGGTCCACTACTATTCGTGGTTTTGGTATCCATGGCAGGGCCGTGTAACATCCCCCACGGAATGGGGATCTTAATCTATATACCTCTTCTTGTTTTTGTGCAGTGCATTGATGTATTACTTTTTTTTTTTTACCTCATCAGCCACCTCCTGCCAAGGTAAGGTGACAAAAAAAAACACATATTTACTATCATTCATTAAAAGCAGTCTTGCCATAAGCGCACATACATCAACATTCAAATGGCTCTCTGAACTGCATTATCCCACACCCTTCCTTCAGAGGGCAGGCACTGTACCTGCCACAATAAGGACTCCAGTCCTGGATACAGGAAATAAATAATGAAGACATGCAGAAGGGTCCTGTGTATACAGCATCTATTTTCACTGTTCCATGTTTTAGTTGGCTTTCAATTGAGCCACTGTTCATTATATTCAGTGCTTTTACTGCTGCACGACTGTTATTGCCATTGTCATACAACAATTGTGTAAGGGAAAGCCGACTGGTGCCATATTTAGAGCTGTATCAGCGGGGCCCTCCTGTACGGGGTACCGTATTTTACGGTGTCAAAGACACTATTTTTTCCAAAACAGGTCTCAAAGATTTACCCAGCATCTTGGAGGGTGAAGTACCTTTTATCTTTTTTTTTTTTTCAAAAATTTTGCCAATCAGAATTGGGGAGGTTCTTGACACTGGAGCGTCTCGTTCACCATAAAATACAGTAATTTAAAACTTAGCCTAAAGAAAAGGTTTATTTACCCATCATTATCTGGTCTTTTTCTTAGAATGGATGGTCTTGGAGATGCATTAGGTTTCATAGATGGAAGAGGAACAGTGCCTTGAGTAGTAGGAACTTCTCCCACTTGTCCAGGTCCATTGATTCCACTGGCACCCAGCACACTCGTGTTGGATGGTCCAGCCGTTACTCTCAGGCTCGTACCTTGCATATTAGCGGGACCATAGTGGGCGTGAGATACCAGGTTTGTTCCACCAACCTGTTGCAATGGAATGTTAAAAAAAGTATTAGGAGAGTTTGTTTATTTTTAACACTGGCCATCTCCCACTGAGGTAGAGTGATCCAAAAGAGAGAGGAAACATTCACCATCATAAGAACATAGGAAAGAAGGAACACTGCAACAGGCCTACTGACCCATGCAGAGCAGGTCCATGTCTTCCCCCCGGATAAGACCAATGGCCCACCCCCCCGGATTAGCCCAATGACCCACCCAGTCTGGTCCCCTAAACTCAAGGATGGAGCACTGCACCAGACCTAGCAGCACAAGGTAGTGGTCCAACTCACACCCACTCATGTATTTATCTAACCTATTTTTAAAACTACACAACGTTTTAGCCTGAATAACTGTACTCGGGAGTTTGTTCCACTCATCTACAACTCTATTACCAAACCAGTGCTTTCCTATATCCTTCCAGAATCTGAAATTTTCCAACTTGAAACCATTACTGCGAGTCCTGTCTTGGCTGGAAATTTTCAGCACACTATTTACATCCCCTTTATTTATTCCTGTGTTCCATTTATACACCTCTATCATATCCCCCCTAATTCTACGCCTTTCGAGAGAGTGCAGATTTAGGGCCCTCAGTCTATCCTCATAGGGAAGATTTCTGATACATGGGATCATCTTTGTCATCCTCTGTACGTTTTCCAGAGCATTTATATCCATTCTGTAATACGGTGACCAGAACTGAGCAGCATAATCTATATGAGGCCTAACCAAGGATATATAGAGTTGAAGAACAAGCTGAGGACTTCTATTATTTATACTTCTAGTTATGAAGCCAAGAATTCTGTTTGCTTTATTGCGAACACTAATGCACTGTTGTCTTAGTTTTAGATTACTACTAACCAGAACTCCTAAATCCTTTTTGCAATCAGTAGTATTAAGATCTACATTATTTAGTTTATATGTGGCATGGTTATTTAACTGTCCAACATTTAGAACTTTGCATTTGTCAATATTAAACTGCATCAGCCACTTCTCCGACCATTGCATCAGTCTATTCAAATCATCCTGGAGTGCTCTAGTGTCCTCATTAGAATGAATTGGACGGCCTATTTTGGTGTCATCAGCAAATTTGCTTATGTCGCTATTTATTCCCTCATCTATGTCATTTATGTAAATTGTGAACAACAACGGACCCAACACTGACCCCTGAGGAACACCGCTTGTGACGTGCCCCCATTCTGATTTCTCCCCATTTATGCAAACTCTCTGCTGTCTATTTGTCAGCCATGCCTATACCCAGGGAAAAATTTCTCCTCCGATTCCGTGTGCCTTAAGTTTCCTCAATAGCCTCTGATGTGGCCTTACTGAAGTCCATATACACAATATCATATTCATTACCATGATCTACCTCCTCAAACACCTTAGTGAAAAAAGTTAGTAAATTCGTAAGACAGGAATGCCCCTTTGTAAAACTGTGTTGAGATTTATTAATCAATCTGTGCCTGTCAAGATGGCTACGAATTGCTTCGGCAATTATTGATTCCATAAATTTTCCCACTATGGAGGCAAGGCTTATTGGTCTATAGTTTGAAGCCAAGGACCTGTCACCTGCCTTGTAAATAGGAATTACATTTGCTATTTTCCACTTATCTGGCACTATGCCAGTTTGTAGTGATATGTTCCTCTTTACATTCTTTTAACACCCTTGTAAACAGTTCATCAGGGCCTGGGGATTTGTTAGGTTTTAGTTTCTCTATTTGTCTGAGGACCATGTCACTAGTTACCGCAATCGTACACAGTTTATCATCCTGTTCTACATAATCTATTATTTCAGGAATATCGCTAGTATTTTCCTGGGTGAAAACTGAGAGGAAGTAGGTATTTAGAATTTCACACATATCCTTATCACTGTCAGTGATCTGACCAGAGTTAAGTGGGCCAATCTTGTCCCTAATCTTACTTCTGTATACCTGAAAGAACCCTTTTGGGTTAGTCTTTGAATCCCTTGCGACCTTAGCCTCATAATCCCTTTTTGCTTTTCTTATTCCTTTCTTTATTTCTCTCTTTAATTGAATATATTTATTTCTTAACTGCCCATCCCCTCTTTTAATATGCCTATGTATGCCTCTCTTTTGACCAATGAGATGTTTTAATCTATTGTTCATCCATTTGGGATCATTTTTGTTAGATCTTATTTCCCTACTCGGAACAAAAGTTGTCTGAGCAGCTATAATTATGCTCTGAAAAACGTCATATTGGCAACCAAGATCACCTACCTGACCCATAGTCAGGACATCCCAATTTAGCCCACCCAGGTAATTTTTCAGTCCCATGAAGTCGGCCAAGCAAAAATCTGGGACAGAGATTTGATTGCAGTTATCTGGGTAATTCCATGATATATTGAAACTAAGTGATTTGTGATCACTTTCCCCAAGCTCATCATTAACCTCAAGATTATTAATTAGTGAATCTTTGTTGGCAAGAACCAAGTCAAGCAGATTGTTGCCTCTAGTTGGTTCTGTCACAACCTGTTCTAAAAAGCAATCCTGAACCGTATCAAGAAAGTCACTAGACTCAAGATTTCCTGTCATATTGTTCCAATCAATTTGTCTCAAGTTAAAATCTCCCATTATCACAACATTTTCATATCTAGATGCCTTATGAATTTTGTCCCATAACAGCTTACTGCACTCCCTATCAAGGTTTGGGGGCCTATAAATCACACCCAAAATTAATTTGTCACGTCCCTCAAGTAACTGTAGCCAAACAGATTCTGTGTTCGATGTTTCTAATCTTATATCATGTCAAAGACAACAATTTAAATTTTCAGAAGTTATCGTAAGGGTTCTTAAATGGAGATATCGAGGACTGTCTAACTTATTTCCATTGGGGTCCTTAATCTTGTCCCCCAGGATGCGACCCACACCAGTCGACTAACACCCAGGTACCTATTTGCTGCTAGGTGAACAGGACAACAGGTGTAAGGAAACGTGTCAAATGTTTCCACCCGCCGGGAATCGAACCCGGGCCCTCCGTGTGTGAAGCGGGAGCTTTAGCCACCATCCCACCGCTGCCACCATTTATCGTAAGGGGTTCTTAAATGGAGATATCGAGGGTTGAAGGTAGACACGCTTGTTGGATGGTAACATATATATTGTCAGACTGTGATGATGAACGTGGAGCCCAGCCTCTGCCTGTCTTCGCCTGTAGGTCTATGCCGACTGAGAGGGAGGCAGAGGTACGAGCCTACACATGCGCATCCCGTGACGTCACACAAAGTCACAGGCCTACAAGGGATCTCGTATCTAAAGCACATGGACGATACTAATATGCTATGCTATATAACACAGGGATCAGCAACTATGCTGACAAAGTCATTAAAGGTATAAAGGCAAAGTAACAGGTCAACTCAGATTTGGACATCAATGGTCTAGTTCTGACCCAGGGAAAAACAGGCAAATGGTTCCCTTTCCCTTCTCTTGTATAACCCACTGGTCACAGACTGGACCGCGGGGGCGTTGACCCCCGGAACTCTCTCCAGGTAAACTAAATGCCAGGAGCAAGGAGTTTTTAACACCTTTTCCTGTATAAATTACTAAATGTAAGAAGAATTTTTTTTTTTTGGGGGGGGGGGGGGATGGGCACCCCGCCTCAGTGAGAAACAGTCGGTGTGTTAAAGTCTCCATAACCAATATTACGGAATTCTTCCTCCAGAAGCCATGCATGTTGTAAAAGGCGACTAAAATGCCGGGAGCAAGGGGCTAGTAACCCCTTCTGTATACATTACTAAATTTAAAGAGAGAAACTTTGATTTAAATTTGGATCACCCTGCCTCAGTAGGATATATACATATGGCCAGCTTGTTAAAGAAAAAAGAAAAAACAAAACAATATTACTTAGGGGAGAACTTTTAAAAACTTACCTGGTACGTGTTCTGTGCTTGTTCATAGTAATAGGGTGGTGCGATGCTGTACTGCGGCATCGTCGTCACCACTCGCTCTCCCTGGCCCACCGTCACCCCACTTGTTACAGTCACTCCTGCAGTATCAACATTTGATAAGTAATTTATTTGTCAGTGCACAAGTAATACAACAGGATACAAACGGAGGGGTGGAGATGAAGTTTGAAGGTCATTTGAACTGTGACACCAGTGCCCTTCTGACAAGACAGTTATTGAATGAATGAAGTATACATATAAGCTACAATGGTTGAGATTAGCTATGATTCATGACTGATATTAGTTATGATTCATGATTGAGATTAGTTATAATTCAATTATAATACACACAATTTAATACACTTTCATGTGCTAACAGGCTTGTGTAAGCATGTCAGATAGGATTCAGCAGAGGCAAATGGTTTTTGTGACTGTGCTGTTGGAGTGTGAGCAAGGTAACATTTATTAAAGAATTCTGGGAAACCAGTTAGCCAGACTCAAGTCCTGGAGGTGGGAAGTACAGTGCCTGCACTCTGAGGAGGGGTAGGGATATCTGCAGTTTTGAGCTGTAGTATCAGTGCCCCTCTGGCAAGACAGTGATAGAGTGAGTGATGGTGAAAGTGTCTCTTCTTTTCTGGGTCACTCAGCCTCACTGGGAGCCAAATTTAAAAACAGTTCACCTATATCACAAAGTTATAGTACAAGCATATGAAAAAAACATCCTCTGAACTACTGTTTTCAACATAAACTTGTTATTAAATCGAAACACCACAATTGTGACTTATTTGCTAGATGGAACACCTGAGGCACAATCTGTTTTTAAGCTGAAACACATGGAACACTAATCCAGGTTTTGAGGACCTCTCATGTAACAATTATATACCAGTCCTGCAGTCATTCCTAAAAGCAATGTAGCACAAATCAACAGTAATTCTGTATTGTGGGTAAGTAAATTATATTTGTAGAGAGTGCGGGATTACCAAAACTGTTGTCCAGAGGGCTGAGGAAGGGTTGTTGAGGTGGTTCGGACATGTAAAGAGAATGGAGCGAAACAGAATGACTTCAAGAGTATCAGTCTGTAGCGGAAGGAAGGCGGGGTAGGGGTCAGCCTAGGAAAGGTTGGAGGGAGGGGGTAAAGGAGGTTTTGTGTGAGAGGGGCTTGGAATTCCAGCAGGCATGCGTGAGGGTGTTTGATAGGAGTGAATGAAGACAAATGGTTTTTAATACTTGACGTGCTGTTGGAGTGTGAGCAAAGTAACATTTATGAAGGGGTTCAGGGAAACCGGCAGGCCGGACTTGAGTCCTGAAGATGGGAAGTACAGTGCCTGCACTCTGAAGGACGGGTGTTAATGTTGCAGTTTAAAAACTGTAGTGTAAAGCACCCTTCTGGCAAGACAGTGATGGAGTGAATGATGGTGAAAGTTTTTCTTTTTTTGGGCCACCCTGCCTTGGTGGACACCCTGCCTTGGTGGACACCCTGCCTTGGTGGACACCCTGCCTTAGTGGGAATCGGCCAGTGTGTTAATAAAAAAAATAAAAATAAAAAATGCTACATCTGATAATCATTTAACACAAGTGGAGGAAGTACGATACTCGGTCGACTACACAGGTGGTGAGATACGATCTTCCATTTACTAATCAAAACACAGGCACACTACTCTGTCAAAGTTATGCTTCTCAATATCAATTAAACCAAATGAATACAGTGAGTTCTTCAATAAAACTGATTATTTGGTGCAATTTTTTGTATCTGCAACTGAAAAATTACATCCAAAACTGAACAGCATGCAAAAGGCCTTCATAGTATGAACTTTTCAATTCAGAATGTTCTTTTTCAATCATATGTACAAAAGAATCACATTATATAGAAGAACTTTGTAAGACAACTGAGTCTGACTTGGACCATTAATTAGTCACACACCAACAAACGAAGGTAAGAGAGCCAGTATATATATATACAAGAGGAGGGCAAGGATGAGGAATACAATAAGTGATAAACCTACCAGCATGCGCCCGATGCAAGAACACGCTGGTGTGGGCAGGTTGACTATCGGCCGCTTGTCCGGGGGACTGTGCCCGCACCTGCCCATGAGAAGCTCTCTGTGTGGTGGCAACAGATATTGGCCCCTGGGAGGTAGCTGTGGCTTGCTGTGGAAGTACTTTAGCGACAGGGATGCCTCCTCCACCCATGACACGACCGACACCGCCACCACCAGCTGCAATAATTTGTTATAATTAGATTGGAAAATTATTTTTCAAAAACATTTTTTTCACAACTTGTAATTAATCCTCGATATTAATATTGCTCTCAGTGTTTGTATTAAAAAAAATTTCTGAAATGGCAGAGAATCTTTTCTGAAGGTAATGACACCAAAAGTACAAAATTTGATGGTAAACTTATGGGATTACACAGGCACAAAGTTAGCAGTATGGGCATAATTTACATGTTGGTGACCTCATCTGCTTTGAGTCCTATTTTAAGCTAATTTTATTGGTCCAATCTATTAAATTATTAGTTCTTTCACTAGTACGCTTTCCGTTCCATCCACTGAGCACAAGAAACCACACATTCAAGTATCATAACTGCCCTATAACATGCATATTAGTCAGTAATTTGGCCAGTTTTACACAAAATTAAAAAAAAATCCAATTAATAGAGTTCAAAATAAACACTGTAGACTGTAGACATTTCCTCTGTTCATTAATCACATCTCCAGGCCTCTCCTATATTACACTTGCTTCAATTTTAAATTCATCACCCCAAAAGATCAAAGATTTACTTCATTTTTCAGATAATAAAATGTAACTAGGAATGACTGTTCAAGGTTTACAATGTTCCGATAGCTGAATCACATCTATGTCATAAAACACACCAAGGGGGGTGTAGGGGAGTCTTAACCATTTATAGGAACACGGCAAAAATCGAACATTTCTATTTTGAGCCCAATTTCAAGCTACTTCTGATTTTGAAACCAACCAAATTCATCTCTATTTCAGTAGTAAATCTTCCATTCCATCAAATGAAACCAAGAAACGGCTAATACAGTGGACCCCCGGTTAACAAACTTTTTTCATTCCAGTAGTATGTTCAGGTGCCAGTACTGACCGAATTTTTTCCCATAAGGAATATTGTGAAGTAGATTAGTCCATTTCAGACCCCCAAACATACACGTACAAACGCACTTACATAAATACACTTACATAATTGGTCGCATTTGGAGGTGATCGTTAAGCGGGGGTCCACTGTATTATCATGAAAACCATGCTAGAAAACACCTCAAATTTGCTGTTTTAAACTAAACACAAGGTCAATTTTACTTCTCCCATCATGCACTGCATAGGGTCGGATTTTTTATACTGTGCACACTCACTGCACAGACCCATTCTCTCATGTCTAGGTCAAAATTTACCACTCACAGCTTATCTAAGGGAGCTGTGCTCAAAATGTAGATCTCTTTGAGGATCCCTGGCATCAATAACAATCTACACAAGGGATCCTGGCATCAATAACAATCTACACAAGAGATCCTGGCATCAATAACAATCTACACAAGGGATCCTGGCATCAATAACAATCTACACAAGGGATCCTGGCATCAATAACAATCTACACAAGGGATCCTGGCATCAATAACAATCTACACAAGGGATCCTGGCATCAATAACAATCTACACAAGGGATCCTGGCATCAATAACAATCTACACAAGGGATCCTGGCATCAATAACAATCTACACAAGGGATCCTGGCATCAATAACAATCTACACAAGGGATCCTGGCATCAATAACAATCTACACAAGGGATCCTGGCATCAATAACAATCTACACAAGGGATCCTGGCATCAATAACAATCTACACAAGGGATCCTGGCATCAATAACAATCTACACAAGGGATCCTGGCATCAATAACAATCTACACAAGGGATCCTGGCATCAATAACAATCTACACAAGGGATCCTGGCATCAATAACTATCTACACAAGGGATCCTGGCATCAATAACTATCTACACAAGGGATCCTGGCATCAATAACGTAATCTACACAAGGGATCCTGGCATCAATAACGTAATCTACACAAGGGATCCTGGCATCAATAACGTAATCTACACAAGGGATCCTGGCATCAATAACGTAATCTACACAAGGGATCCTGGCATCAATAACGTAATCTACACAAGGGATCCTGGCATCAATAACGTAATCTACACAAGGGATCCTGGCATCAATAACGTAATCTACACAAGGGATCCTGGCATCAATAACGTAATCTACACAAGGGATCCTGGCATCAATAACGTAATCTACACAAGGGATCCTGGCATCAATAACGTAATCTACACAAGGGATCCTGGCATCAATAACGTAATCTACACAAGGGATCCTGGCATCAATAACGTAATCTACACAAGGGATCCTGGCATCAATAACGTAATCTACACAAGGGATCCTGGCATCAATAACGTAATCTACACAAGGGATCCTGGCATCAATAACGTAATCTACACAAGGGATCCTGGCATCAATAACGTAATCTACACAAGGGATCCTGGCATCAATAACAGATCTACATGACGGCCACTGAAAGGGTAAGCTCAAAAGAACATTACATAAATTTCACTAAGGGTTATGTGCAGATGAATACATGTCAAAAAATAAATACAACAGGAGGGCCCCGCTTATACAGCAGGTCATGTTCCAGGCTGCTGCTGTAAAGCAAAACAGCCTTTTTTCCTCTTTCAAATGCATATAAAAGCCCAATAACATGTTTACACTATCATATATTAACATGTTTATAACATGTTTACACTATCATATATTAAGTGAGCAATAGAACTAGGCCTAAAAAATGCATGTACAGTACACACATTACTTACCTTAAAATATTTTCATCCTTAGCTTATAATGAATAGTGAATATAATTATTGTAGGAAGTCTGAATAAATGAAGAATGTGTATAATTGAAAACAAACCATACCACGGGCAGGATTTGAACCCGCGGTCAGAGTCTCAAAACTCCAGACCATCGTGTTAGCCACTGGACCAGCTAACACGACGGCCGGGAGCTTTGAGACACTCTGACCGCAGGTTCAAATCCCGCCCGTGGTATGGTTTGTTTGCAATCGTGTCATTACGATTTCGTGAGTCACATAATTGAAAACTGCTGTATTAGCAAAATGCTGTAAGTGAAGCCCTCCTGTACTCTGGAGAGGAAAGTTAAGATAATTACCCACAGTGAAGGCGGCAAGTCCATAACTTGTATTCATTGCAATAATTTATTTACTTATTCAGTTATTTATTTAGCACATATTCACATTAGACTTACAATATTTTCAACTTACAATGGGTTTATCAGAACATAACCCCATTGTAAGTCGAGGAGCACCTGTACTCACAAATAAGATGTAATGCTAAAGTTACCAACCTCTGAGCTGAACATTGGTGGGATGTTGTTGAACAGTGTGTGTCTGAACCTGGGTCTTCTGAGTACTAACCCCTGTGAGCCCAGAGATCTGAGCCAAGGCCAGAGGTGGACCTTGAGCTGGCTGTGTGATCACTTTAGGGCCGTCAGAAAATGCCAATGCCTGGGCTTGAACCCCCGACTTGTTTGTCTGGTGTGCAGCTACTGGTGTTCGCACTGTAAACAAAAATTATTTTTGTAGTGCTACTGGTACTGGTGTTCACACTGAAATGAACAGAAAAGCTACTTTTGTAGGCAGTAAAAATCTTTGAATCAATTTATAAAGCAAAACAAAAAATGCAGTTGTATTTCAAGTCAAATTAACCAATTTATGACTGTTCAAGGCTCTGGGGACCATGACTGATCATGACCCAGTCTCAGATGAGCCTGACAAGAATAAGAACTATTAAGAAACACAGGATTTATGAAGGATGAGGGTAATCATAGAATTGATGAAGGAAAAAAGGCGAGTGGTGCGTTGAGGTATATGTGGAGTCAAAAAACGTTATCTATGGAGGCAAAGAAGGGAATGTATGAAAGTATAGTGGTACCAACACTCTTATATGGATGTGAAGCTTGGGTGGTAAATGCAGCAGCGAGGAGACGGTTCGAGGCAGTGGAGATGTCCTGTCTAAGGGCAATGTGTGGTGTAAATATTATGCAGAAAATTCGGAGTGTGGAAATTAGGAAAAGGTGAGGAGTTAATAAAAGTATTAGTCAGAGTGCAGAAGAGGGGTTGTTGAGGTGGTTTGGTCATTTAGAGAGAATGGATCAAAGTAGAATGACATGGAAAGCATATAAATCTATAGGGGAAGGAAGGCGGGGTAGGGGTCATCCTCGAAAGGGTTGGAGAGAGGGGGTAAAGGAGGTTTTGTGGGCGAGGGGCTTGGACTTCCAGCAAGAGTGTGTGAGCGTGTTAGATAGGAGTGAATGGAGACGAATGGTACTTGGGACCTGACGATCTGTTGGAGTGTGAGCAGGGTAATATTTAGTGAAGGGATTCAGGGAAACCGGTTATTTTCATATAGTCGGACTTGAGTCCTGGAAATGGGAAGTACAATGCGTGCACTTTAAAGGAGGGGTTTGGGATATTGGCAGTTTGGAGGGATATGTTGTGTATCTTTATATGTGTATGCTTCTAGACTGTTGTATTCTGAGCACCTCTGCAAAAGCAGTGATAATGTGTGAGTGTGGTGAAAGTGTTGAATGATGAAAGTATTTTTCTTTTTGGGGATTTTCTTTCTTTTTTGGGTCACCCTGCCTCGGTGGGAGACGGGAGACGGCCGACTTGTTGAAAAAAAAAAAAAAGAAAAGAAAAAAGGAAAAACACAGGAACACCATTAAGAAACGGGGATAAAAAAAAGAATAAAAGCTCGTAATACACGACACCTATACAGACACTACTATACAGCCGCCTCCTCGCTGCAATATTTACGACCCATGCATCACACCCTTACAAGAGTGCTGGTACCACTATACTCTCATACATACCCTTTTTTGCCTCTTGGGATGAAGTTCATTGTCTCCAGAGATGCCTCAATGCACCCCCTAAATTTTCCCTGCATCAATTCCAGGGAAAGTGCTAAACCCATAGAGGTCATACAGCAAATAAACCAGTAGGCAATTGGAAAGGGTAACTCCAATAAATTGGATCAAGGGCCCATCATGAGCATCAAGGCAATTCTTGAAGGATACTCACATCAAGAAAGCCAAGAATTGGTTACTCCACAGAAATTAACCCACAAAAACTATAGCAGAAAATAAACCACAATTTGTTGAGGAAAAAGGAAGAGTACTAGTATGTATAAGACACAAAATACCTTATGATCTACATCAATAATGTAATACACATATATAGAACCTCCATTGTTATAATTAGTAGAGAAACAGTTATAGTGTAAATGACGGTGAAAGTTTCTTTTTCAGATCACCGTGCCTCGGCAGAACACAGCCAGCGTGTAAAAAGAGAGTCATATTGTGCCTAGAAAATATAGGTAATCAGTACTGACCAATAGGTGTTTTAAGTGGGACGTGATGATCCTGGTGTGCTCGCTGCAGCGTAGGATGGTGAGTCAAAATGGTGCTGGGAGTAGTGCCAGACGGAGAAGTCATTGCTATGGCACCTATATTTGTACCGGCCTGTGATGTTACCTGCGTTTTAAGAAAGATATCTTTATTATCTTCATAAAGATTAAAGGTTACAATACCATGCCCAAAACAATTCACAAATATCCTGCACTTAGGAGAGAAACTATGATGATGTATTAAAGTCCCTCATTTTATTGCTGGTTATTTGTAGATCCTTATACTACAGGTGTAGTAGTAGTATATTAGTAACAACAGTTTAGCTTCCATAAAAAGGGATGCACAACCTTTTACAGACATCAAAAATCAATGAATGAAAAATAAGCTGTGCAATGTACAGATTTTACAGATTATCATCATCTTTAAGCAGAAATACTAAACTTGTAGAGATCAAACTGCCTTGGGAATGGGAGGTTTGATCCATGGAAGCAAATATTAGCTTTATTAAATTCAGAAGCCTTCACCAGCAACAAGGCACTTACTTATTTGAATTAATTATTTGAATTAAGCAAATTTGGATACATCAGCAGTGTGCTGATACACTTAATAATACAGGTCGACCATCACTAATCTGGCACATAAATGTTCATTATTTCTCATTCACTTATAAAACTGCGTTGCTCTAGACCTTTGAGCAGCCCACTCGTGTTAACTGAATTAACCTATCAATAGAGATGCTAAGTGAAATTAGTGCCGGATTAGCGATGGTGTTTTAAGTGTTAATGTTAATTTGTTAATGTTGCAGTTTAAAAACTGTAGTGTAAAGCACCCTTCTGGCAAGACAGTGATGGAGTGAATGATGGTGAAAGTTTTTCTTTTTCGGGCCACCCTGCCTTGGTGGCCACCCTGCCTTGGTGACCACCCTGCCTTGGTGGCCACCCTGCCTTGGTGGGAATCGGCCAGTGTGTTAATAAACAAAAAAAAAAAAAAAATTTAATTAGTGATGGTACCAGATTAGTGATGGCCGACCTGTAATAAGTTTATTTCTCTTCTGAAGTATACAGATAATGTAGTTTACATGTAATAAAATACTGTGAGGCACAAAACAAAGCCGCTAACATAAGCATTTCAGGCAGACAAATACTAATGTTTACACACTACTAAAGTACTAAACATAGCTTGTTAAGTAGGTACACATAAATTTAGGCATTAAAAATAGTACAAACAAGGGTTGAATAATGATTAAAAATAATGATAGTATGATAGTTACCTTTGAAAAAAATAACTGTTTTCCTGTCATTCCATCAAAATGGATTGGGCCTATATAAAGTGTTTAAATATATCAGTCTGAGCTGGGAGGCCTCAGTAGGTAAACAAGGACATATTTTCATATATTATATGCTTTGCCAACCAAAAGTTACACTAACCATTCACTTGCATGGAACATCACTTATCATTCATGCTAAGTATTTTCCCAATAAAAAGTAATCTTACCGCTGCCGATGTAGCAGAACTAGGACCAGGAGCTGTAGTAATTCTCACAGCTATAGCCGGGGGAGCTTGTGTTCTCATGGTAGCCTGGGAGTTAATGTTAGGCCCAGCCATGGTGGTCACCATGGGGTTGCCCGTATAGATGGTACCAGTAGAGCACGCCACTGTTCCGGATCCTGGTGCCACGCCGCGTCCTACATTGCTCATTACCCCGCTCACGGTGCTTCCATATTTCTATATCAATAAGCAAATGTTTTTAGAGTTAACTGATGTGAATTATTCTTTAAGGCATGAATTACATAAAAGCAGTAATAGTGTCAGCATAGTTGCTGATCCCTGTATTCCCAGTATTATATAGCATAGCAGTAGCATCATCCATGTGCTTTAGACACGAGCCTCCTCGTGTGCATCCCGTGACGTCACACAAAGCCACAGGCCTACGAGGGGTCTCGTGTCTAAAGCACATGGATGATGCTACTGCTATGCTATATAATACTGGGAACACAGGGATCAGCAACTATGCTGACAATAGCATCAGTAATACTAATAATTTTTCACACACTGGCAGTCTCTCACTGAGGAAAGGTGACCTGAAAAAAAGAAAAGCTTTCACCATCATTCACTTTATCACTGTTTTGCCAGAGGAATGTAGATACTACAGTCCAGATGTCCCTCCAAACTACAAATATCACCACCCCTCCTACAATGTGCAGGCACTGTACTTACCACCTGAATCTTTTCACAAAATACAGTGGACCCCCGCATAACGATCACCTCCGAATGCGACCAATTATGTAAGCGTATTTATGTAAGTGCGTTTGTAAGTGTATGTTTGGGGGTCTGAAATGGACTAATCTACTTCACAATATTCCTTATGGGAACAAATTCGGTCAGTACTGGCACCTGAACATACTTCTGGAGTGAAAAAATATCGTTAACCGGGGGTCCACTGTATTACCTTCCTCACACTCCAACAGCATGTCAAGTCCCAAAAACCATTTGCTTCCCCTCACTCTTAACACGGTCACACATGCCTGCTGAATGTTCAAGCCCCTCTCACATATCAGGCCTGTATTAACCAATGGGTACAGTGCCCAGAGCCTAAAATAAAAGATTTAGGCCCTAAAAAATGTCAAAAAATATAATCAAAACCCTTACAATGTATACACTGCAAATGTTCATCTATAGATGTTATCTCTGAAGCATACAATTATGAATAACAAAAAAAAGGCCACCCTGCCTTGGTGGGAATCGGCCGGTGTGATAATAAAATAAAATAAAAAAAAAAGGCACAATACCGTGACTGGAATGATACACAAATAACCCGCACATAAAAGAGAGAAGCTTACGACGACGTGACTTTGTCAATGGTCCAAGTCAGACTGAAACGTCGTCGTAAGCTTCTCTCTTTTATGTGCGGGTTATTTGTGTATCATACAATTATGAGTGACTAATCCCTATAAAAACTTCAGCTCAGTTTGGAATACAGACAATAACAACACTAGAAGTAATAGCACTAACAACAGTCGTAATAACAGTGATAGTGGCAACAGTGCTAACAATAACTGAACCAACAATGATACTAGTACTAGTATTAGCAGTTATACACCTGCATTCCAAAAGCATAATAGTTACAGTCTTCTGTCAATAACTTCAGACTCTTTACAAGCTAAGTCAGTTAACTACTGTTTGTTCTCCAGCCACTGGAGTGTGAGCAAAGCACTATATTGTGAAGGGATTCAGGAAAACTGGTTAGCCGGGCTCAAGTCCTGGAAGCAGGAAATACAATGCCTGCACTCTAAAGAAGGGGTTTGGGATATCTGCTGTTTAGCGGGGCATCTAAACTGTCGTATCTGCACACCTCTGGAAAGACAGTGATCGTGTGAATGATGGCGAAAGTGTTTCTTCTTCGGGTCACCCTGCCTTGGTGGGATACAGCCAGCGAGTTAAAAAAAAAAAAAGGTATAGCCTCATAACTATTTTTCCCTTAACATATGAGCTTTCCCCACCAAGGTAGGAAGTCCCACAGGAAAATATATTCCTCACTCATTCTCTAGCTGCCTAACTTAAATATAGGCTTTTCCAACAAACCTTTGTATTAAACAATGTGTCTCATTGCAAAATATTATTACAATTACTATTATTATTGCAAGCACACACAATCTAAATGACCTTCCGACTGCAAATTACTTTCGTTATTTATACTCGAAAAATGTTAGAGGTGCCACTCTCAAATCTTCACAAATAGGAGGCATGGAAAAATAATGATGAACAGGAGGCATGGAAAAATATTGATGAACACAAGGCTTGGTAAAATATGGATAAAGGGCTAAAAAAAAAAAAAAAAAAAAAAAAAAAAAAAAAAAAAAAAAAAAAAAAAAAAAGAAAGAAAGAAAGAGGGTGTAATAAACTAAGAGAAAACTATAAAAGGGAAAAAGACTTCAAAATTTCATTAAATGTCTTGTCCTCAAAAAGAGCTAATTCTGAAATATGTACAATTTGATAAATTAATAAAAATATCCAAACACAGAAGCATCAACACTGTTTAAAATTACAAGTGGACTTACATGGAGAAAATGAGAGAGACGGTAAGAGGATGAGTGAATAATCTGACTTACTGCTGAGGTCCACTTCAACAGACATCTCTGCTGAAGAGTACCTCAGTTGAAGATCAAAAAATGCAGAGATCCTCTGGTTTTATTACATTATCTCCAAGTAGGTTCACTTGTACAGTATAGTAGATCATTGATTATCTGGCTCCTTTGGGGAGAAAGGAGGTACCAAATTATCATAATACCAGATGATTCTATCACACTCATTTTCAACATTATCTGTGTAGGTATTGAAACGAACAAATCAGCTGGATGATGTTGAAGTCAAACTGACTGCCAGACAATCGATTTACTGTACCATAAATATGTTTAGAAGATTTACATATACAGTGGACCCCCGTATAACGATCACCTCCGAATGAGACCAATTATGTAAGTGTATTTATGTAAGTGCGTTTATACGTGTATGTTTGGGGGACTGAAATGGACTAATCTACTTCACAATATTCCTTATGGGAACAAATTCGGTCAGTACTGGCACCTGAACATACTTCTGGAGAGAAAAAATATCGTTAACCGGGGGTCCACTGTATAATGTCATTCTTTTAACACACCGGCCGTCTCCCACTGAAGCAGGGTGACCTATAAAGAGAAGAGAATTTTTCCTTTTACATTTATTAATGTATACGGGAGAAGAGGTTACTAGCCCGGTGCTCCTGGCATTTCAGTTGTCTCTTATGATACACATGGCTTACAGAGGAAGGATTATTTTTCACTTCCCCATAGAGATGAAAGGAAATAAACAAAAACAAGAGCTACTGTATTAACCCTTTGACTGTCGCGGCCGTATATATACGTTTGTGAAGTACCGTGTTTGACGTATATATACTCATAAATTCTAGCGGCTTCAAATCAGGCAGGAGAAAGCTAGTAGGCCCACATGTGAGAGAATGGGTCTGTGTGGTCAGTGTGCACCACATAAAAAAAATCCTGGAGCACGCAGTGCATAATGAGAAAAAAAAAACTCCGACCGTTTTTTTTAATTAAAATGCCGACTTTGTGGTCTATTTTCGTATAGTATTTGTGGTTGTATTCTCGTTTTCATGGTCTCATTTGATAGAATGGAAACTATATTATAGAAATGGAGGTGATTTTGATTAATTTTACTATAAAAAGAACCTGGAAATGGAGCACAAAGTACAGGAAATGTTTGATTTTTGCCGATGTTCAAAAGTAAACAAATGATGTCATTGTCCAATAAATGTCCAAATAGCCATTCTAATACGCAGTCATGAATGGGTTGATGTAATTTTTACAATTATTACAGTATTGCAGTAGTCTGCATAACAGTAAATCTTCTATTTTTTGTTTGAATAAAATTTCAAAATAAAAAGCAAGAGTAATATCACAGGGACCTGGAGACATGACTGATGAACAAAGAAAATCTTATTTTAGAGCCAGGAATGTCTGCATTGTTCATTCTGGACCTTATTTTGAAATTGTCGTATTTTTTAATTTTCGTGAAATTGGCCAAATTGCAAATTTCTGACCATGTTATTGGGTAGTTGAAATCGGTAAATGGGCAGTTTCTTGTGCTCAATCGATAGAAAAAATAGAGTTCTGAAGAAATAGATATGAGTTTGGTTGACTGGAATAACAGAATTAGCCGAAAATAGGGCTCAAAGTGGGCGAAATTGCCGATTTTTAAATATCGCCGAAGTCGCTAACTTCGCGAGAGCGTAATTCCGTCAGTTTTCCATCAAATTTCGTTTTTTTGGTGTCTTTACAATCGGGAAAAGATTCTCTATCATTTCCTAAGAAAAAATTTTTTTTTTTCGAATATTTTGCGACACCAGGAGCAACTTCAGGATTGGGCCCTTCGACAGTCAAAGGGTTAAGAATAGAAAACTTAGATGGATGTGTATACATATACATGCATGTGTAATGTGACATAAGTAGATACAATTATTCCATTTAAATCTCACCTGAGGTTGAACTAAAGGTTGTGTTATGTGAACAGCCTTAGGCCCGGTTCCTCTAGGTCCATCACCAGTAACCATCCCTCTCATTGTGCCTCCAGCTCCTCTTATAGTCCCACTCGGCACTCCACCAGCTCGTCCTCCAGCATGGTAGGTGGTTATGGATCCTGATGGCTGACCTGGTCGAGTTACAGGCATGGAACCTCGAGCTACGCCAAGACTGCAGAGAGACATGTTACCAGTTGAAATATAGTTTATTTTAAGTAATATCATGGTTGTGTCAAACATGTTGATAACTACAGAACAGCATCCATAATGCAATTATTTTGTCAATATCTTCTGAATTTCATTTGTAAGTGTAGATCATTGTAACTTAGGCATTTCCAAGTTTCATTTTTTAAACACACGAGCCGCTTCCCACCAAGGCAGGGACGGCCTTCCAAGAAGTTGCCTCCTCGTATACAATTTTTTAAGATTTACCGTCATCTCAGCTGATCATGAAAAAAATAATTTGCTACACTGCTGGAACAAGTGTAGATGCCTTCAAGAGGAAACTGGACAAGTATCTTCACCAGGTGCCAGATCAACCAGGCTGTGATGGATATGTAGGGCAGCGGGCCTCCAGCAGCAACAGCCTGGGTGACCAGGCAAGCACCAGACGAGTCTGGCCCATGGCCAGGCTCGAAGAGTTTACCTGGAGAGAGTAGTGAAACTCTCGAAACTTGTCAAAGGTATTTCAAAGGTATAGTGTAGTTTTTAAATATTTTAGCCAATTTGAGATTATCAGAGAAAACAGGGATTAATAGTGTACAAATAATTAATTCAACTTCCATTATCCCACATATATACCTTTTATTCAACATTTGAATACTTCCAGGAGGTGATAGAGGCTTATTACACAGGATACCACACCCAAGCAGTCAGCTAACACACAGGTACCTATTTTTACTGCTAGGTGGGCAGGGGCTTGAGAAGTGTGAGGAAACTGGCCCACAAATTTCTCTGTGTCAGGGAATCGAACCCAGGACCTTGTGGTTGAGCGATGAATTTTTTTTTTTTTTTTTTTTTTTATTCGCCGGTATTCTCCCGGCCCGGGTCTTTTCCAAGTAGTGGTGACCCGGCCTTGGCTCCCTATCTGGGGAGTGTCTCGAGACTAAAGTCTCCCATGGGAGGAGGTACAGTACCTCCTCATCTTTGGGACCAAGTGTCCCCATGCCTAGCCACATGCCCCGCCCTCACGGGGCTCGTAGGGAGAAGCTAGGCCTCTGGTCTACCATCTACCCCGCCTCAAAGGGGCTCGTGGGGATGGCAGTCTTATGAGCTGCAGGTGGTAGCAAGCTCAAACTCTATGAGCGATGAATGCTCTCACTAGCAAGCTATGCATTACCCTTTTTGGTATTTTTTTTATTTCATTTTACCTCTTATTGTAAGACTTTTTTGGATGTACAATATTTATAAGGAAAGAAAGAAGTTCAAACCCAAGGCCAAGATCTGTTAGTCCTGCACTCTATCTTGATGGCTACAGTGATGATTATAGCCATCACTGATGGTTAAATGCCATGTGATGGTTACATGTAGCCATCAGTGATAGCTACAAGTAGCCATCAGTGATAGCTACAAGTAGCCATCAGTGATAGCTACAAGTAGCAATCAGAGTACAGTGGTAGACTGTAGGACTAGCACATGCTAGTCCTACACTCTACCACTGTTACATTAAAAAAAAAAAAAAAATTCTAAGCATTTGTAGATACATATGGCAAAAAGCTTCAAATGACAGTCTTATATCTACATGATAAAGTTGAGCTGAAAAGAAAAAGTCAATAACATACATAGAAAATCCACCACAGACCCAAGAACCAAACTTAAATCTCCAGGTGGCATTGTGATTGGTTAGTAGTGAAGTGGGATTCATGGGTTAATGCAATACTTAAGTAGCAGTGCATTTTTTTTCAACACGTTGGCCGTCTCCCACCAAGGCAGGGTGACCCAAAAGAGAAACTTTCACCATCATTCAACACTTTCACCATCATTCAACACTTTCACCATCATTCACATAATCACCATCTTTCAGAGGCACTCAGATACGAAAGTTTAGATGTCACTCCAAACAGCAAATATTCCAAACCCCTCCTTTAAAGTGCAGGCATTATACTTCCCATCTCCAGGACTCAAGTCCAGCTAACTGGTTTCCCTAAATCCCTTCATAAAATATAAAATATTACCATGCTCACACTCCGACAGCTCGTCAGGTCTCAAAACCCATTCATCTCCACTTACTCCTATCGAACGTGCTCACACATGCCTGCTGCATGTCCAAGTCCCTTGCATACAAAACCTCCTTTACCCTAATGCCAAGGAAAGCAATTTCAGTGATTAGGTACTCCAAAATGACCAACAATATAAAGTACTTCAGGTAATAAACACCATTAAAACTTACAACTAATGAGTGAGACATGTACAACACTTAGGTAGAGTTATGACCTCAATGTTCTCCTGCACATTAAGTATCATCAGTTGAATACAGAGGTGACTGCAACACTGGAGACAGTAGGAGAGAATTTTGAGATAATTAACCTTGATAGATGGTCAGTCTGCTTGAAGCAGAAGCACGAGACCACAGACTTAACATATTTTTCAGTGGCACATAAGGTACTTGAGTGTCGGCTGTTTGCTGGCACAATGTTTACAAGCAGCTGTGATGTAACATTAGTAAAAACTGCTAAAGCGTAACCCAAAGCCTACCCTGAAGCATATAAGTTGCAGGCTGATTTTCCTAGACTTTTTGCAGAAAAGAAGCATGCTTTATATGCCAGAAGGTATGAAATCTGTTGAAGTCTGCAGTGGTGGCTAAACATTTCAGCAATAAAGATACCTCAGTGTTGCACATGCTTCTTACTCATCAACCTGATGACATTGACCTGAAATTTTAAGACTCGTTAGCCCTGTGATTTTTTTTTCAACATACCAGCAGTCACCCCACTGAGGGAGGGTGACCCAAAAAAAGAAGAAAACTGTAAGGTTTTTCTTCGTTTTAAGATTAGTAATTTATACAGAAGGGGTTACTAGCACCTTGCTCATGGTATTTTACTCTCCTTTCACAATATGCATAGCTAACAGAGGAAGGATTCTTCTCAACTTCCCTATGGAGTCTTATTTTAATACTGTATACTATTTACAAGAATGATCTATGGGTTTAATTTTTAATAAACCAAGCTATGCGAACTGTCTTACCTTAGACTAGTTCCAGTGACATTGGGGTGAATGGCTGGGCTAACCTTGCCAGTGTGAGCAGGGGATGGTGCACCACGGTAACACCCCGCACTGGTCGACACTGGCACTACTCGCTGCCCCATTGTACTGCTACGCCTGACAGAAAAAAAAGTTAAGGAGTAAGTTGCTAATCTCTTGTATATATTCTGGCTCCCTTACCTTCACGTATTAAGTGTGTGACCAGTCAATTCAAATCAAACTGAAATGTCATAAGTTTCTTTCTCTTATGTGCTGGTTATTCGTGTATTGTTCCATTCATGGTATTGTATATTTGTTCTTTAGGTTCAACAAATCAAAAAAATTAATGTATTCATTTAATCTTTTACATTAAACAAAATATTAAAACCTGCAAACTACAAGAACTAAGCATTGCAGAGAATAAAGGAATAGAATATAGTTAAAAATGGGCAAGGATGTTGCAATAAGAAGTTACTTACTGTCCAGGAACATTTGAACTTTGCTGGTTGAGAGGTTGTCCCGTTGTTCTAACAATAGGAGTGGCAACTGTCTGAGATCTAGGAGCTGCCATATTAGCAACAGCAGCTGCGCCTCTTGGAATATGGTACGCCATATGAGCAGGTGAAGAAGTGACAATAGCATTACTGGCTGGGACACCTACAGGATGGGACACTGCACGCACAGATGAACCACCGCCACCACCAGACCCAGGGGAGGCCAGGTTAAGGGCTGCTGGTGGACCAGAGGTGCGCGAAACCAGAGTTACTGTTTGTCCCCCGACTCCCATACTTTCTGTTCTACCCACTAGAAGTAAAGAGAAAGGAGCATTAAGTGTCAAAAAATAAATTGCAAATATTTATAAATACAAGTGACCTACTACACTTGAAAATCTATTTGGTTCAAGAAGAGCCAGTGCAAGTCAATTTAAGGTGAAATTCCTCTAGGTTTTGTACAAAGTTTACTTAGGCATAGGTACACAAGTACAATTATCATACACAATGTAAACTACTTAGGATAACCCAAAAAAAGGTCTAAATTGACTATTTTTTTTTTTTTTGGGGGGGGGGGGGGGTCAAACAGCAGGAACAAGTTTATAAATGCAGGGAAAGTGGTAATAGATTAGGTGGTCACCTGTAGTACACTTACGTAATGATGTTCATAAGGGTATATTATTATTAAAGTTTTCTAAAGTAGATACCAATCAAAATAATTAATAAAAAATATCTGAGATGAGGCCTGGTCTCAGACTGGACCATGGGGGCACTGACCCTCAAAACCCTCTCCAGGTATACTACAGGTATACATCTGCTTCATAATAAATTATCACAATATACTTCTAAAAAACAGGACATAGCACTTCTCATACAGTCATCAGTGATTATAAAATTGAACTGTACTCCGTGAAATGCATGAAATGTACATCAAAATATACAATTGAAAAATTCTGGAGTGACTGGTCCCAAAATCTGCACACCAAAGTTATTCCCAATGAAAGCATGAAGCTCTGCAGATGGTGCAAAATATCGTAATGAAAAACAGAGTAGCAATGAGGGAGCAAGACTTTCCAACACCTCTCTTCATACCTAAGAGCAATTACCAACACTCCCCTTGCTTTCTAAAAGAAGGAATTTGTTAAGTTTGTGAGTTCTTGATCAGCCTGGCTATGCTGTCTACATTCAACTGTGCAGGCAGCACCAACTGTTGGATTGATCAGGCCATCAACCAGGAAGCCTGGTCTAGGACTGGGAAGCCTGGGCAGTGACCTCTACAACTGTCTAAAGATAAACTACAGGAACTAAATAATAAAAGAACTAAAAAGTTTAACTATCTGTCAAAAATAAACCTATAAATATTTATATCTGTGGAATTGAAACATCAAAGTGTGATGGATACCAGTCAATATTATTATTATTATTATAATCAAAAAGAAGCGCTAAGCCACGGCTACCAGTCAATAGATTGAGGAAATTGTATGAAGAAGCACTATACTGTACTACATACATCTTCGAGAGAATAATCCAATTTCCTCATTAGATGCCACAGATCACAATATAGTCTCTTTTACTCCGCCTTTCTGCCCATGTGTAAGTTTTCCTTAATCCATGGACGAGTTTGCTGTAGTTTGGAGATTCATTTAAACACTGATGGGGAAAATTACTGAGTTTGATGAACGAGTTTCCTTCTTCTCAACACCCTATGTTAAATACTGAAAATACAGTGCATCATCAATTACCTGGCCATCTATTATTCAGCACTATGTTATCTCGGTCTTATTTGATCCAGTACATAAGTATAGAAAAAAAAAAAGCTGCATAATGAAGGGATCATAAAAATGATGCAATCATTCCAAAATCAGATGCATCCATTATCCTCAAAGTTGCCAGATAACCAAAGATTTACTGTGATTTACTGCACTTTCACTATAGAGCAGACAGATGGTTACATTCAGCAAGTCCAGCTGGCTACTAACCAGGCTTGGCAGTAACAACGTGTGCAGTTCCTCCACTTGTAGTTAATATCTGGGCCACTCCACCAGTTGTATAATGAACTAATGTAGTGCCTCCACTCTTCACTATCCCACCCTGCAATAATAAATAATCTTAAGTACAATTTAGTATTTTTTAATGCACTGGGATCTTCCACCAATGAAAGGTGATAAAAGACACAGGAAACAGTACAGAATATTAAAAATAAAACTATTTAGACACTGAGAAATGAAAACTATTAATATACACATGAAAGTAGTGTATACTGAATGTTAGGTAGACATTGTAAGAGTTACCTGTCATCTTCCATGATGAAGAATTAAGACATGCAACATCTAGGTCAAGATACCCAGATGTTGAATAAGTCTAATTCTTCATCTTGTCAGTATACATCTATCATGATCATGAGACAAAGAAAAGACCAGCAATCCTGTCAGTGCAAAACATCTAACAGGCTTCTGTGTCACCGTCACATAACATGATGATAGTACCTCCTGGGACGGTTGCTGTATACTAACTTACTATTCGTAAACTGCTCATGATGTAAGCATATGCCCAGCAGAGAACTGAGAAGGACATCCCCATAAAAAAACAAAATTGAACACAAACTAAGCTAAAACTGAAAAATAAAGTGGCTATTACTTTCAACTTAGACATGATAACATAGATGTATGAAAAGGTGCAAATTTTTACATGTTAATGACAATATGCAGTTTATAGCATTTTTTAAAAGACTTTTTGTCCACCAGGGTTTGGGTTTAAAAAGGACCTGCCTAGTATGGGCCAGTAGGCCTGCTGAAGTGTTCCTCGTTTCTTATGTTGTCATAACATTTAACTCAAGGCAAGTTCTATAACAGGATAATGCCCTGCTTGAGTGAAAAGATTCTATAATAAAGGCTTTTTACAGTTCTCAGTCATCTAATTTTCAGTTCCTTGCCTCTGTTACTTACAGACTCGAGAGATCTGGCCACTGTTTTCTGGGCCAAGTCCATTGGCTGGTTGGTTGGATCACACGATGTACCCGAACTGCCCAGTGATGCTCCACTGGAACCAACCATTCCACTTCGTCCGCTCATGGTTCTCACAACCTGTGGAGTAAGAAAAATGAAAAAGTTGTGTACTTGCTTCTGGCAAGACAGTGATGGAGCGAGTGCTGAAGAAGTTCCTTATTTTTTGGGTCACTCTGCCTCAGTAGGAAATGGCTGATGTGTAAAAAAAAAAAAAAAAAAAAAAAGATACAAAAAAAGTATTTTTAAGTGTCAGCGAGGATAACAAGAGGCGTCACAACAGTAAATTATGGAAAAATTGAGCATAAGATATGCTCAGAAATTTTTCCTTTAAAAAGGTGAAGCAGAAATTGAATAAAATGAAAGTTGTAACAAGTGATACAACAACTGGAAATTTTAATTTTATGATGAACATATTAATGAAGACAGGACACCATGAGCATGTTATAATTATTGTTACATCAATGGGAGAAGCATTAAACCCTTAGGGATTACATAGTGCTTGCAGAATAAGGAGATGGAATCGGATTCCATCTAAAGAAGGGTGGTTAGGCCTAATTCGCTGGATCAAGAGCCCCTTACTGGCATCCCCAGGATGCGACCCAACAACAGATGCCTAACATTCAGGTAGCTACTTACTGCTATGTAAACAAGGACAGCAGGTGTGAGGAAACATGCTCAACATTTCACCTGTGCTGGAGAGCAATCCCCGGTCCCTCAGTGTGTGAGCCACAAGCCACACCAAGCCATGAACCAAGAAAGAGATGGCAGGGCCAGGAGCTATGACTTGACTTCTGCAAACACAATTTGGTGAATACATGCTCTCCAGCGGTCTATTCAGGAAATATACATCATGGTGCTGCCATAACCCACCAACCTACAATAACATAACCTACAAATCTGAAGGAAGTTTACATCAGTAAGTTTATTTAGTTACAGGTACACAAGTGCAGTTAAACAAATTATCATACATAGGAACCTGTGTGTAAATTACTCACCAGGATAGTCCTTGTAATATTTTATTATTTAAACCTTAAAAGTTAAAACAGCTAGCCAACTCAGTGGTATGAAAATCGGTCTGGAGTTCTACAACTCATCAGCCGCAAGTTCAATTCCCGACAGTACGGTGTGAAAATTAGTTACAATATAAGGAGACATATTAACAATAAGGTACACTGAACATAATCCCTTGCAAATTTGTGGAGAAAACTATATCCCTGGGAGAGGGCTACATGTGTGGATTCAATTGGGATTAGTATTAATCCAGAGCAATAAAAAGTAACACTGTAGCTGGAACAATACACAAGTAACATGCACAGGAGACCAAGCTTATGGAGGTATTTCAGTTCAACTTAGTAATAATATCTTTATTTACTATCAGTACATGTACAAGGTATACAGACCATAGCTGACATCAGTGACAACCATAGCTGACATCAGTGACAACCATAGCTGACATCAGTGACATACTACTATATAGAAAGTAGGGTGTTATGCTGAGCATTTCCCGTAAATTAGGTCAGTTTTGTCCCAGGATGTGACCCACACCAGTCTACTGACACCCAGGATGTGACCCACACCAGTCTACTGACACCCAGGATGTGACCCACACCAGTCTACTGACACCCAGGATGTGACCCACACCAGTCTACTGACACCCAGGATGTGACCCACACCAGTCTACTGACACCCAGGATGTGACCCACACCAGTCTACTGACACCCAGGATGTGACCCACACAAGTCCACTAACACCCAGGATGTGACCCACACCAGTCCACTAACACCCAGGATGTGACCCACACAAGTCCACTAACACCCAGGATGTGACCCACACCAGTCTACTAACACCCAGGATGTGACCCACACCAGTCCACTGACACCCAGGATGTGACCCACACCAGTCCACTGACACCCAGGATGTGACCCACACCAGTCCACTGACACCCAAGATGTGACCCACACCAGTCCACTAACACCCAAGATGTGACCCACACCAGTCCACTAACACCCAGGATGTGACCCACACCAGTCCACTAACACCCAGGATGTGACCCACACCAGTCCACTAACACCCAGGTACCTATTTTACTGATGGTGAACATAGGCAACCGGTGTAAGGAAACACACCCAGTGTTTCTACCCTCGCTAGGAATGAAACAGACCCTCACCACGTGAAGCGAGATGTTTTGCCACCACGCCACGGGCCGCCGTGACCAGGCCACGGGCCGCCGTGACCAGGCCACGGGCCGCCGTGACCAGGCCACGGGCCGCCGTGACCAGGCCACGGGCCGCCGTGACCAGGCCACGGGCCGCCGTGACCAGGCCACGGGCCGCCGTGACCAGGCCACGGGCCGCCGTGACCAGGCCAAGGGCCGCCGTGACCAGGCCAAGGGCCGCCGTGACCAGGCCAAGGGCTGCCGTAACCAGGCCCTTGGCCTGGTCACGCCACAACCACACCACGGACCACCACAACCACACCACGGACCACCACAACCACACCACGGACCACCACAACCACACCACGGACCACCACAACCACACCACGGACCACCACAACCACACCACGGACCACCACAACCACAACCAACTGTCCTAAGTATAAGCTATTTAGGTTATTTGTGTATAAACCCTGAGGGTTAGTAACCCAGGGTAACCCAGTAACATCTACGTCATTAACAACTCTCTCTCTTATTCCCATTATGGTCCTTTATTCTCCTCCCCCAGGATGCCACCCACACCAGTCACCTAACACCCAGGTACCTACTTACTGCTAGGTGAACAGTGTAAGGAAACATGCCAAACGTTTCACCCAGAAAAGGTAGACCCGTAGGGGTCAACAGCCTGAGTTAAGCCTCCAGGATAAAGACAGGTGGATAGTAGTCCAAGGAATTAATATATCCTGGATTAAGGCACCATAATTATTATTATTAATTATTATTATTATTATTAGTCACAAGGAAGCACCAAACCCACAGGGGTCAAACTTCGTCATGAGGCTAAGCCTCTAGGATATAAGTGGATATTAATCCATTATATTAGTGTAAATATCCTGGATTAAGGCACCAAATTATTATTATTAGTAGTAGTAATAACAAGGAAGCACCAAACCCATAGGGGCCAAACAGCCTAAGTTAAGCCTCCAGGATAAAAGGTGGATATTAATCCATTAATATAACCTGGATTAAGGTAGCATATTATGAGCATCATATTCAGAAGGAAGCACTAAACGCGTAGGGGTGACACAGGTAGTTGATCCGAGGAATAATGACAGTGTTAATATACCAGATTACTAGACTCTGCCCAGACAAACTACCAGGTGGTACTGAACCACCAATTACCTGGATAATTAGGTGATTAACGTCATGGATTTATGTGAAATATTACGTGTAACCCACCTGGGCTTTGTCCCATTTATCCAGGTTTACTTTAACCTTCCATCCTGGATAATTCACACATATTTCCCCTCCTCCTTTATCACACACTCTTCCCACCTCCCTCCACGGACATATATCCCGCCATTACAAACCCAGACACCCAACCCAACCCATTATTTCAACCCAATTAAGCCCTAACCCACCACAAGTATTTCAAACCTAAAAACCCAAATCCTCCCCGTCTCACTTCTCGCCATATTTACACTCCTCCCACCAGTTAAAAATTAAAAATGGCGGGTGTGGCACACACCTGGGTTTATCTTGTAGGTGTGTAGGCAGAACCAGCCCCCAGGAGCATCGTATAACGCAGAAAATAAGGTAAATCTGCGGGAGAGTGAGAGAGACAAGACTCAGCTTATTCCGCCAGACGCTCAACTCAGCTGTGAGGACGCGCATGCGCACCTCACACAAACATGCCTTCGTTACTGCATGAAACACTTGTAAGTTTGTAAGTAAGTCATTAAGTGTGTGAGTAAGTTCATCTACACAGAGGTAAAATTATGTAGGATTAGTATAAATATTGTAAACTATTGAGGATAATCTCTAAAAGTCAGATAAAAACTTGTTTTCCATCAGGGTTCTTGTACTTATTTCAATTGTAAGTAAGTCATTAAGTATGTAAGTAAGTTTATGTAGACAGAGGTAAAATTATGTAGGATTAGTATAAATATTGTAAACTATTGAGGATAATCTCTAAAAGTCAGATAAAAACTTGTTTTTCATCAGGGTTCTTGTACTTATTTCAATTGTAAGTAAGTCATTAAGTATGTAAGTAAGTTTATGTAGACAGAGGTAAAATTATGTAGGATTAGTATAAATATTGTAAACTATTGAGGATAATCTCTAAAAGTCAGATAAAAACTTGTTTTTCATCAGGGTTCTTGTACTTATTTCAATTGTAAGTAAGTCATTAAATATGTAAGTAAGTTTATGTAGACAGAGGTAAAATTATGTAGGATTAGCATAAATATTGTAAACTACTCGGGATAATCTCTAAAAGTCAGATAAAGTGACTTGTTTTCCATCAGGGTTCTTGTACTTATTTCAATTGTAAGTAAGTCATTAAGTGTGTAAGTTGATACAAACATAGGTATAATTATGTAGGATTATCATACATAGTGTAAACTACTCGGGATAATCCCTAAAAGTCAGATAAAAAGACTTATTTTCCATTAGGGTTCTTACTTATTACCATTGTAAGTAAGTCACTAAGTAAGTAAGTAAGTTGATTTACACACAAGTAAAATTAAGTATAATTATCATACATAATATAAATTACCCAGGATAATCCCCAAAAAGGCAGACAAAATTACTTATTTCCATTTAGGTGCTTGTACTTATTTTCATTGTAAGTAAATAAGTAAGTAAGTAACTTTATTTACACACACACACATAATTAAATATAATTATCATACATAGTGTAAATTACCCAAGATAACCCAAAAAATCAAAGGGATATATTAAGATATAAACAGATGTAAAACTTAAATTTGTTTATTTCTGAAATTATAGAGTTTAATTACTATAAAAAAACAATAATATAGTTATTAATCTAAGATTTTTTTTTTAAGCATTTGGGAAAGCTTGTGGTAATGATTATTTTGGGCTGTTTAAAATTCTAAATAAAAAGAAGCCATCCTTTTTTATTGATTTCTCACCTTTGTAAACTTTTATTTAATTTATAAAAAAAATAATTATGTGCATTCATATTAGCACAAAAATATACTTGTTTTGAAAGTGAACATTCATATACTTATTAAAAAAATTTTTTTTTCAGTATTGTTTAAGAATATCTCGCCGTCAGTTCTTTATATTAATTCATCAGGTAAAAAAAAATGAGAATATATCTTAATATTAACAGACATATTTTTTTGGAAAGGAACATTCATAGTCTCACTAACAAATTTCTAATTTCTTTTTTTTTACCATTTCTAACTGTGAAATAAGTCATATTTAAATTATTAAATAAAAATAGGCAAAATATTTTGACAAAAAATCCATTTAAACTCTCACAATAAAGAAAATTGCATTATTTAAAAATTAATAATTTCTATAATAATAATAATAATAATAATAATAATAAAATAATAATAATAAAATAATTATTATTATGTGTACTCACCTATTTGTGGTTGCAGGGGTCGAGTCACAGCTCTTGGCCCCGCCTCTTCGCTAGTGACACATCGGCTGGTAAAAAGGGAGATGTAATCATATTTGTTCCGAGGAAAAGGAATGATAGCTCCAGTTCCTTGGATCAGGAGCCCCAGCATCAAGGGTCGCCCCTTAATTAAGGTCGACCACTTAAATTTATTAAGGAAAATCCCGCTACTTTTTTCAATGTTACCGCAAATTTAAATATGAGTTAATCGAAGCGCTAAACCTGTAGGGGCCATGTCATCCCTGGTAAATAGAGAATGACAAGGTTGGATCCAGTTCCTTGGATCAAGAGCACCATAAACTCTTAAAAATCTTGTCGGGGAAATAACCGCTACTTTTCAGCGTTAGCGAGAATGCAGCGCCAATAAATTTATTTCTTTTACTTAGAGAGTTAAACCGGTAGGGGGCCGCACCACACCTGTGTCACGGGAGGTTATATACTTTAATAGGATTCCTGGGATCAAGAGCACCAGCAGCAGAGGCAAGAGGAAGTAAATGTAGCGTAATTCAGCATTCTCAGCGATGGCAACAATGTATATACACTGAGATATACACCTCTCAGTGTATATGACCAGTGATAACATATAATAATAATGATGATAATAATAATAATAATAATAATAATAATAATAATAATAATAATAATAATAATAATAATAATAATGTTTATATCCAGCAGTAGATGGTTCAACTTATACATACCATAGCTGACACCAATGACATACTATATAGAAAGTTCCTGGTTATGTAGAGCATTTCCTGCAACTTAGTTAATTTTGTCCCCAGGATGCCACCCATACCAGTCACCTAACACCCAGGTACCTACTTACTGCTAGGTGAACAGTGACAGCAGGTGTAAGGTGACCAACACTCAGGTACCTACTTACTGCTAGGTGAACAGTGACAGCAGGTGTAAGGTGACCAACACTCAGGTACCTACTTACTGCTAGGTGAACAGTGACAGCAGGTGTAAGGTGACCAACACTCAGGTACCTACTTACTGCTAGGTGAACAGTGACAGCAGGTGTAAGGTGACCAACACTCAGGTACCTACTTACTGCTAGGTGAACAGTGACAGCAGGTGTAAGGTGACCAACACTCAGGTACCTACTTACTGCTAGGTGAACATGGACAGCAGGTGTAAGGTGACTAACACTCAGGTACCTACTTACTGCTAGGTGAACAGTGACAGCAGGTGTAAGGTGACCAACACTCAGGTACCTACTTACTGCTAGCTGAACAGTGACAGCAGGTGTAAGGTGACTAACACTCAGGTACCTACTTACTGCTAGGTGAACAGTGACAGCAGGTGTAAGGTGACCAACACTCAGGTACCTACTTACTGCTAGGTGAACATGGACAGCAGGTATCTGAAGGAAACACTCCCGAGTATTTCCACCTGTACCTGGGATCGAACCCCGGACCCCAATCTGTGAAGCGAGTGCGCTACCAACAGAACTAAGGTATACTGTTCATCCCTTTTCCCCAATGAAAAAATAATGTCAGAGGTATACTTGATGTTAGTATACCTCAGGGAGGAGGAGGAGAGGGGAAGTGAGAGAGAGAGAGAGAGAGAGAGAGAGAGAGAGAGAGAGAGAGAGAGAGAGAGAGAGAGAGAGAGAGAGAGAGAGAGAGAGAGGGGAGAGTAAAGGGTGGGGTGTAGAATCAAGGGGAAACTACACTAATATCCCCCCTCAACTAACCCCTCCCACACCCCTCACCACCCCTCTAACCACCCCCACCCACAACCAACCCCCTACAACAACAACCTCACTATAAATCCAGTAGAAATACCTCAAAATAAGAGAAGTAACAGCAACATGTGCACTATAAAGTGAAAAGCAACTGATCAATTCAACCAGTGTGTCTGTGACAGTGGTAAGGTGAGGGTGTGTCACTGCCTCTCTCCACCCCTCTTGCCTTACTACACCCTATTACACCCTTACCTTCTAGTAAATAGGTAAGTTAGCACCCTATTTCTAGTCTCAGAGTGATAAACCACGTCTCTGGTGAGGCAGTGGGTTTATATAGCGTTGGTTTAGGTTTTAATGTAAGCATTAAGTGGAGTTAAATGCCAGAGTTGGCATTTAACTGAAGCTGTGTTGGTGAAGGCTCGTGATCCAGGCACTTGGAGCTGCCTTCACCTTCCTCGGATCGAACCTTATTACCTCCCATTACCTAGGTGATATATGACCCATACTGCTTTATCCCTTCCCCAATAATAATAATAATAATAATAATAATAATAATAATAATAATAATAATAATAATAATAATAACAATAATAATAATAATTAATAATAATAATAGTAATAATAATAATAAGTCATAATAATAATAATAATAATTAGATGCTTTTCGGTCAGATAGAATCCGTATATCCTTCAAGCTGAGCCTCTTCTACCTCAGTGATCCGAGATAGGGATCCCTGTATACCACAAGCCCAGCCCCCTCTATCTCACACTATCTGATAAAGGAACACAACACCTGTGTACACACTTCAGATGTTTCGTTACGAGACATTTCGGTCCTGGAACCTCACTGGTTCCTGTGATACAAAGAGTACAAGAACCACTACACAAAACCAGCGTGCTGAACACTGAATTCTGACCAAACTCTAGTGAATCTGTTTGTGTGTTGATCAAGACCACTGTGTGGGCGAAACGTTGTCAACAAACCATCGCATTATACAGCATCTGTGTCTGTTTTTGTATCTAATGGAAGTTCAGAATGCATGTACGTGATCCTGAGCAATTAAACACCACCACCTGGTGGCTAAAGCTCCCGCTTCACACACTGAGGGTCCGGGTTCGATTCCCGGCGGGTGGAAACATTTCGACACGTTTCCTTACACCTGTTGTCCTGTTCACCTAGCAGCAAATAGGTACCTGGGTGTTAGTGGACTGGTGTGGGTCGCATCCTGGGGGACAAGATTAAGGACCCCAATGGAAATAAGTTAGACAGTCCTCGATGACGCACTGACTTTCTTGGGTTATCCTGGGTGGCTAACCCTCCGGGGTTAAAAATCCGAACGAAATCTTATCTTATCTTACAACAACACCAGCATCAGTTGGGGAGAAATAAATCCTGTCCACTATGTGCTGGGGAGATATATTGAATAACAGGGATCTAAACTACGTCTTGGAAGGGTTAATTCTACGGCGCTAGAAATATGGTGAAGGGTTGTAGCACTGAGAAAATAAGAGATGTAAACTAGAAAAGGAGAGGCGCTGGCTGTATAGGAAAAGACGAAGAATCACAGAGCTGTGAGTGGCTCGTAGTTCGATCGCTAGCGCACTCACCTCACACACTGAAGCCCTGGGATCGATCCCTCGGTACAGCTGGAAAACATTAGGATGTGTTTCCATAAGACACCTGCTGTCACTGTTCCTCCATCAGTAAAATGGGTACCTGAGTGTTAGTGGACTGGTGTGGGTCGCATCCTGGGTGTTAGTGGACTGGTGTGGGTCGCATCCTGGGACAAAACTGACCTAATTTGCGGGAAATGCTCAGCATAACACCCTACTTTCTATAGAGTGTCATTGATGTCAGCTATGGTCTGTATACCTTGTACATGTACTTGTATACCTTGTACATGTACTTGTATACCTTGTACATGTACTTGTATACCTTGTACATGTACTTGCATACCTTGTACATGTACTTGTATACTTTGTACATGTACTTGTATACCTTGTACATGTACTTGTATACCTTGTACATGTACTTGTATACCTTGTACATGTACTTGCATACCTTGTACATGTACTTGTATACCTTGTACATGTACTTGTATACCTTGTACATGTACTTGCATACCTTGTACATGTACTTGTATACCTTGTACATGTACTTGCATACCTTGTACATGTACTTGCATACCTTGCACATGTACTTGTATACCTTGTACATGTACTTGTATACATTGTACACGTACCTGTATACCTTGTACATGTACTTGTATACCTTGTACATGTACTTGCATACCTTGTACATGCACTTGCATACCTTGTACATGTACTTGCATACCTTGTACATGTACTTGTATACCTTGTACATGTACTTGTATACATTGTACATGTACTTGTATACATTGTACACGTACTTGTATACCTTGTACATGTACTTGTATACCTTGTACATGTACTGGTATACCTTGTACATGTACTTGTATACCTTGTACATGTACTGGTATACCTTGTACATGTACTTGTATACCTTGTACATGTACTTGTATACCTTGTACATGTACTTGTATACCTTGTACATGTACTTGTATACCTTGTACATGTACTGGTATACCTTGTATATGTACTTGTATACCTTGTACATGTACTGGTATACCTTGTACATGTACTTGTATACCTTGTACATTTACTTGTATACCTTGTACATGTACTGGTATACCTTGTACATGTACTTGTATACCTTGTACATGTACTGGTATACCTTGTACATGTACTTGTATACCTTGTACATGTACTTGTATACCTTGTACATGTACTTGTATACCTTGTACATGTACTTGTATACCTTGTACATGTACTGGTATACCTTGTATATGTACTTGTATACCTAGTACATGTACTGGTATACCTTGTACATGTACTTGTATACCTTGTACATTTACTTGTATACCTTGTACATGTACTGGTATACCTTGTATATGTACTTGTATACCTAGTACATGTACTGGTATACCTTGTACATGTACTTGTATACCTTGTACATTTACTTGTATACCTTGTACATGTACTTGTATACCTTGTACATGTACTGGTATACCTTGTATATGTACTTGTATACCTTGTACATGTACTTGTAGAAATAAAGATGTTATTATTATTATTATTATTATTATTATTATTATTATTATTATTATTATTATTATTATTATTATTATTATTATTATTATTATTATTATTGTTATTGTTATTATTATTATTATTATTATTATTATTATTATTATTATTATTATTATTATTATTATTATTATTATTATTATTATTATTATTGTTATTGTTATTATTATTATTATTATTATTATTATTATTATTATTATTATTATTATTATTATTATTATTATTATTATTATTATTATTATTATTATTGTTATTGTTATTATTATTATTATTATTATTATTATTATTATTATTATTATTATTATTATTATTATTATTATTATTATTATTATTATTATTATTACTATAGACTGTCTGAAGTGCAGAATGAAACAATGGTTAGAGAAATATAAAATATTAAACTGAAATTTGTAAGACTTTTTTGGATGTACAATATTTATAAGGAAAGAAAGAAGTTCAAACCCAAGTTAGTCCTGCACTCTATCTTGATGGCTACAGTGATGATTATAGCCATCACTGATGGTTACAAGTAGCCATCAGTGATAGCTACAAGTAGCCATCAGTGATAGCTACAAGTAGCCATCAGTGATAGCTACAAGTAGCCATCAGTGATAGCTACAAGTAGCCATCAGTGATAGCTACAAGTAGCCATCAGTGATAGCTACAAGTAGCCATCAGTGATAGCTACAAGTAGCCATCAGTGATAGCTACAAGTAGCCATCAGTGATAGCTACAAGTAGCCATCAGTGATAGCTACAAGTAGCCATCAGTGATAGCTACAAGTAGCCATCAGTGATAGCTACAAGTAGCCATCAGTGATAGCTACAAGTAGCCATCAGTGATAGCTACAAGTAGCCATCAGTGATAGCTACAAGTAGCCATCAGTGAAAGCTACAAGTAGCCATCAGTGATAGCTACAAGTAGCCATCAGTGATAGCTACAAGTAGCCATCAGTGATAGCTACAAGTAGCCATCAGTGATAGCTACAAGTAGCCATCAGTGAAAGCTACAAGTAGCCATCAGTGATAGCTACAAGTAGCCACTACCACTACCACCAACACTACCACTACCACCAACACTACCACTACCACCAACACTACCACTACCACCAACACTACCACTACCACTACAAATACCACTACCACCAACACTACCACTACCACCAACACTACCACTACCATTACCAATAAACTACCACCAACACTACCACTACCACCAACACTACCACTACCATTACCAATACCACTACCACCAACACTACCACTACCACCAACACTACCACTACCACCAACACTACAACTACCACCAACACTACCACTACCACTACCAATACCACTACCACCAACACTACCACTACCACCAACACTACCACTACCACCAACACTACCACTACCATTACCAATACCACTACCACCAACACTACCACTACCACCAACACTACCACTACCACCAACACTACCACTACCACCAACACTACCACTACCACCAACACTACCATTACCAATACCACTACCACCAACACTACCACTACCACCAACACTACCACTACCACCAACACTACCATTACCAATACCACTACCACCAACACTACCACTACCACCAACACTACCACTACCACCAACACTACCACTACCACCAACACTACCACTACCACCAACACTACCACTACCACCAACACTACCACTACCACCAACACTACCACTACCATTACCAATACCACTACCACCAACACTACCACTACCACCAACACTACCACTACCACCAACACTACCACTACCACCAACACTACCACTACCACCAACACTACCATTACCAATACCACTACCACCAACACTACCACTACCACCAACACTACCACTACCACCAACACTACCATTACCAATACCACTACCACCAACACTACCACTACCACCAACACTACCACTACCACCAACACTACCACTACCACCAACACTACCACTACCACCAACACTACCACTACCACCAACACTACCACTACCACCAACACTACCACTACCACCAACACTACCACTACCACCAACACTACCACTACCACCAATACCACTACCACCACACTACCACTACCACCAACACTACCACTACCATTATACCACTACCACCAACACTACCACTACCACCAACACTACCACTACCACCAACACTACCACTACCACCAACACTACCACTACCACCAACACTACCACTACCACCAACACTACCACTACCACCAACACTACCACTACCACCAACACTACCACTACCACCAACACTACCACTACCACCAACACTACCACTACCACCAACACTACCACTACCACCAACACTACCACTACCACTACCATACCAATACCACTACCACCAACACTACCACTACCACCAACACTACCACTACCACTACCACCAACACTACCACTACCACCAACACTACCACTACCACCAACAATACCACTACCACCAACACTACCACTACCACCAACACTACCACTACCACCAACACTACCACTACCACCAACACTACCACTACCACCAACACTACCACTACCACCAACACTACCACTACCACCAACACTACCACTACCACCACCACCACCAACACCACCACCACCACCAACACTACCACTACCACCAACACTACCACTACCACCAACACTACCACTACCACCAACACTACCACTACCATTACCAATACCACTACCACCAACACTACCACTACCACCAACACTACCACTACCACCAACACTACCACTACCACCAACACTACCACTACCATTACCAATACCACTACCACCAACACTACCACTACCACCAACACTACCACTACCACCAACACTACCACTACCACCAACACTACCATTACCAATACCACTACCACCAACACTACCACTACCACCAACACTACCACTACCACCAACACTACCACTACCACCAACACTACCACTACCACCAACACTACCACTACCACCAACACTACCACTACCACCAACACTACCACTACCACCAACACTACCACTACCATTACCAATACCACTACCACCAACACTACCACTACCACCAACACTACCACTACCACCAACACTACCACTACCACCAACACTACCACTACCACCAACACTACCACTACCACCAACACTACCACTACCACCAACACTACCACTACCACCAACACTACCACTACCATTACCAATACCACTACCACCAACACTACCACTACCACCAACACTACCACTACCATTACCAATACCACTACCACCAACACTACCACTACCACCAACACTACCACTACCACCAACACTACCACTACCACCAACACTACCACTACCACCAACACTACCACTACCACCAACACTACCACTACCACCAACACTACCACTACCATTACCAATACCACTACCACCAACACTACCACTACCACCAACACTACCACTACCACCAACACTACCACTACCACCAACACTACCACTACCACCAACACTACCACTACCACCAACACTACCACTACCACCAACACTACCACTACCACCAACCACTACCACTACCACCAACACTACCACTACCATTACCAATACCACACTACCACTACAACACTACCACTACCACCAACACTACCACTACCACCAACCACTACCACTACCACTACCACCAACACTACCACTACCACCACCACTACCACTACCACCACCACCACTACCACCATCACTACCACTACCACCAACACTACCACTACCACCAACACTACCACTACCATACCACCAACACTACCACTACCACCAACACTACCACTACCACCAACACTACCACTACCATTACCAATACCACTACCACCAACACTACCACTACCACCAACACTACCACTACCATTACCAATACCACTACCACCAACACTACCACTACCACCAACACTACCACTACCACCAACACTACCACTACCACCAACACTACCACTACCACCAACACTACCACTACCATTACCAATACCACTACCACCAACACTACACTCTACCACCAACACTACACTCTACCACCAACACTACACTCTACCACCAACACTACACTCTACCACCAACACTACACTCTACCACCAACACTACACTCTACCACCAACACTACACTCTACCACCAACACTACCACTACCACCATCATAACCACTACCACCATCATAACCACTACCACCATCATAACCACTACCACCATCATAACCACTACCACCATCATTACCACTACCACCATCATTACCACTACCACCATCATTACCACTACCACCATCATTACCGCTACCACCAACACTACCACTACCATCATTACCACTACCATCAACACTACCACTACCACCATCATTACCACTACCACCAACACTACCACCTTCTACCACCAACACTACCACCTTCTACCACTAACAATACCACTACCACCAACACTACCACTACCACCAACACTACCACTACCACCATCATTACCACTACCACCATCATTACCGCTACCACCAACACTACCACTACCATCATTACCACTACCATCAACACTACCACTACCACCACAACTACCACCAACACTACCACCAACACTACCACTACCACCAACACTACCACCACAACTACCACCAACACTACCACTACCACCAACACTACCACTACCACCAACACTACCACTACCACCAACACTACCACTACCACCAACACTACCACTACCACCAACACTACCACTACCACCAACACTACCACTACCACCAACACTACCACTACCACCAACACTACCACTACCACCAACACTACCACTACCACCAACACTACCACTACCACCAACACTACCACTACCACCAACACTACCACTACCACCAACACTACCACTACCACCAACACTACCACTACCATTACCAATACCACTACCACCAACACTACCACTACCACCAACACTACCACTACCATTACCAATACCACTACCACCAACACTACCACTACCACCAACACTACCACTACCACCAACACTACCACTACCACCAACACTACCACTACCACCAACACTACCACTACCACCAACACTACCACTACCACCAACACTACCACTACCACCAACACTACCACTACCACCAACACTACCACTACCACCAACACTACCACTACCACCAACACTACCACTACCACCAACACTACCACTACCACCAACACTACCACTACCACCAACACTACCACTACCACCAACACTACCACTACCACCAACACTACCACTACCACCAACACTACCACTACCACCAACACTACCACTACCACCAACACTACCACTACCACCAACACTACCACTACCACCAACACTACCACTACCACCAACACTACCACTACCACCAACACTACCACTACCACCAACACTACCAGTACCACCAACACTACCACTACCACCAACACTACCAATACCACTACCACCAACACTACCACTACCACCAACACTACCACTACCACCAACACTACCACTACCACCAACACTACCACTACCACCAACACTACCACTACCACCAACACTACCACTACCACCAACACTACCACTACCACCAACACTACCACTACCACCAACACTACCACTACCACCAACACCACCACTACCACCAACACTACCACTACCACCAACACTACCACTACCACCAACACTACCACTACCACCAACACTACCACTACCACCAACACTACCACTACCACCAACACTACCACTACCACCAACACTACCACTACCACCAACACTACCACTACCACCAACACTACCACTACCACCAACACTACCACTACCACCAACACTACCACTACCACCAACACTACCACTACCACCAACACTACCACTACCACCAACACTACCACTACCACCAACACTACCACTACTGCTACCACTAACACTACCACCACTTCTACCACCAACCCTACCACTACTGCTACCACCAAAACTACCACTATTGCTATCACCAACACTACTACAACCACCACACTACCACTACCACCAACACTACCACTACCACCAACACTACCACTACCACCAACACTACCACTACCACCAACCAATACCACTACCACCAACACTACCACCACCACCAACACTACCACTACCACCAACACTACCACTACCACCAACACTACCACTACCATTACCAATACCACTACCACCAACACTACCACTACCACCAACACTACCACTACCACCAACACTACCACTACCACCAACCACTACCACCAATACCACTACCACCAACACTACCACTACCACCAACACTACCACTACCACCAACACTACCACTACCACCAACACTACCACTACCACCAACACTACCACTACCATTACCAATACCACTACCACCAACACTACCACTACCACCAACACTACCACTACCAACCACTACCACCAACACTACCACTACCACCAACACTACCACTACCACCAACACTACCACTACCACCAACACTACCACTACCACCAACACTACCACTACCATTACCACCAACACTACCACTACCACCAACACTACCACTACCACCAACACTACCACTACCACTACCACCAACACTACCACTACCACCAACACTACCACTACCACCAACACTACCACTACCACCAACACTACCACTACCACCAACACTACCACTACCACCAACACTACCACTACCACAACCACTACCACTACCACCAACACTACCACTACCACCAACACTACCACTACCATTACCAATACCACTACCACTACCACCAACACTCCCACTACCACCAACACTACCACTACCACCAACACTACCACTACCACCAACACTACCACTACCACCAACACTACCACTACCATTACCAATACCACTACCACCAACACTACCACTACCATTACCAATACCACTACCACCAACACTACCACTACCACCAACACTACCACTACCACCAACACTACCACTACCATTACCAATACCACTACCACCAACACTACCACTACCACCAACACTACCACTACCATTACCAATACCACTACCACCAACACTACCACTACCACCAACACTACCACTACCACCAACACTACCACTACCACCAACACTACCACTACCACCAACACTACCACTACCATTACCAATACCACTACCACCAACACTACCACTACCACCAACACTACCACTACCACCAACACTACCACTACCACCAACACTACCACTACCACCAACACTACCACTACCACCAACACTACCACTACCACCAACACTACCACTACCACCAACACTACCACTACCACCAACACTACCACTACCACCAACACTACCACTACCATTACCAATACCACTACCACCAACACTACCACTACCACCAACACTACCACTACCATTACCAATACCACTACCACCAACACTACCACTACCACCAACACTACCACTACCACCAACACTACCACTACCACCAACACTACCACTACCACCAACACTACCACTACCATTACCAATACCACTACCACCAACACTACCACTACCACCAACACTACCACTACCACTACCAAACACTACCACTACCACCAACACCAGCACTACCACAACACTACAACTACCATTACCACTACCACCCACTACCACCACTACTACCACCACCACTACCACTACCACCAACACTACCACCACCACCAACACTACCACTACCACCAACACTACCACTACCACCAACACTACCACTACCACCAACACTACCACTACCACCAACACTACCACCCACCACCACCACTACCACTACCACCAACACTACCACTACCACCAACCACCACTACCACCACCACACTACCACCAACCACCACTACCACTACCACTACCACCAACACTACCACTACCACCAACCACTACCACCACTACCACTACCACCAACACTACCACTACCACCAACACTACCACTACCACCAACCACTACCACTACCACCAACACTACCACTACCACCAACACTACCACTACTACCACTACCACCAACACTACCACTACCACCAACCACTACCACTACCACCAACACTACCACTACCACCAACTACCACTACCACCAACACTACCACTACCACCAACACTACCACTACCACCAACACTACCACTACCACCAACACTACCACTACCATTACCAATACCACTACCACCAACACTACCACTACCACCAACACTACCACTACCACCAACACTACCACTACCACCAACACTACCACTACCATTACCACCAACACTACCACTACCACCAACACTACCACTACCACCAACACTACCACTACCACCAACACCACTACCACTACCACTACCAAACACTACCACTACCACCAACACTACCATTACCACCAACACTACCACTACCACCAACACTACCACTACCACCAATACCACTACCACCAACACTACCACTACCACCAACACTACCACTACCATTACCAATACCACTACCACCAACACTACCACTACCACCAACACTACCACTACCACCAACACTACCACTACCACCAACACTACCACTACCACCAACACTACCACTACCACCAACACTACCACAACCACCAACACAACAACTACCACCAACACTACCACTACCACCAACACTACCACTACAACTACCACCACGACTACAACTACCACTACCACTACCACTACCACCAACACTACCACTACCACCAACACTACCACTACCACCAACACTACCACTACCACCAACACTACCACTACCACCAACACTACCACTACCATTACCAATACCACTACCACTACCACCAACACTACCACTATCACCAACACTACCACTACCATTACCAATACCACTACCACTACCACTACCAAACACTACCACTACCACCAACACTACCACTACCACTACCACCAACACTACCACTACCACCACTACCACCAACACTACCACTACCACCAACACTACCACTACCACCAACACTACCACTACCACCAACACTACCACTACCACCAACACTACCACTACCACCAACACTACCACTACCACCAACACTACCACTACCACCAACACTACCACTACCACCAACACTACCACTACCACCAACACTACCACTACCACCAACACTACCACTACCACCAACACTACCACTACCACCAACACTACCACAACCACAACCACCACCACTACCACCAACACTACCACTACCACCAACACTACCACTACCACCAACACTACCACTACCACCAACACCACCACTACCACCAACACTACCACTACCACCAACACTACCACTACCACCAACACTACCACTACCACCAACACCACCACTACCACCAACACTACCACTACCACCAACACTACCACTACCACCAACACCACCACTACCACCACCACCACCACCACCACTACCATCACTACCACCACCACCAACACCACCACTACCACCAACACTACCACTACCACCAACACTACCACTACCATTACCAATACCACTACCACCAACACTACCACTACCACCAACACTACCACTACCACCAACACCACCACTACCACCAACACTACCACTACCACCAACACTACCACTACCATTACCAATACCACTACCACCAACACTACCACTACCACCAACACTACCACTACCACCAACACTACCACTACCACCAACACTACCACTACCACCAACACTACCACTACCACCAACACCACCACTACCACCAACACTACCACTACCACCAACACTACCACTACCACCAACACTACCACTACCATTACCAATACCACTACCACCAACACTACCACTACCACAAACACTACCACTACCACCAACACTACCACTACCACCAACACTACCACTACCACCAACACTACCACTACCACCAACACTACCACTACCACCAACACTACCACTACCACCAACACTACCACTACCACCAACACTACCACTACCACCAACACTACCACTACCACCAACACTACCACTACCACCAACACTACCACTACCACCAACACTACCACTACCACCAACACTACCACTACCACCAACACTACCACTACCACCAACACTACCACTACCATTACCAATACCACTACCACCAACACTACCACTATCACCAACACTACCACTACCACCAACACTACCACTACCACCAACACTACCACTACCACCAACACTACCACTACCATTACCAATACCACTACCACCAACACTACCACTACCACCAACACTACCACTACCACCAACACTACCACTACCACCAACACTACCACTACCACCAACACTACCACTACCACCAACACTACCACTACCACCAACACTACCACTACCACCAACACTACCACTACCATTACCAATACCACTACCACCAACACTACCACTACCACCAACACTACCACTACCACCAACACTACCACTACCATTACCAATACCACTACCACCAACACTACCACTACCACCAACACTACCACTACCACCAACACTACCACTACCACCAACACTACCACTACCACCAACACTACCACTACCACCAACACTACCACTACCATTACCAATACCACTACCACCAACACTACCACTACCACCAACACTACCACTACCACCAACACTACCACTACCACCAACACTACCACTACCATTACCAATACCACTACCACCAACACTACCACTACCACCAACACTACCACTACCACCAACACTACCACTACCACCAACACTACCACTACCACCAACACTACCACTACCACCAACACTACCACTACCACCAACACTACCACTACCACCAACACTACCACTACCACCAACACTACCACTACCACTACCAATACCACTACCACCAACACTACCACTACCACCAACACTACCACTACCACTACCAATACCACTACCACCAACACTACCACTACCACCAACACTACCACTACAACCAACACTACCACTACCACCAACACTACCACTACCACCAACACTACCACTACCATTACCAATACCACTACCACCAACACTACCACTACCACCAACACTACCACTACCACCAACACTACCACTACCACTACCAATACCACTACCACCAACACTACCACTACCACCAACACTACCACTACCACTACCAATACCACTACCACCAACACTACCACTACCACCAACACTACCACTACCACCAACACTACCACTACCACCAACACTACCACTACCACCAACACTACCACTACCACCAACACTACCACTACCACCACTACAGTCTATGTTCCTGGGTAATTAAACATATTTACGTCCAGTAATTAGTAATACGTTTAATATAAAGCCAAGGTTATGCAGCTGATGATTTAGTTAACTGTTGTGGCAGTGTTGTTGTATATGTTGTGGCGTGACTGAGACAACACTGGGTCCTCCTGTGCTTGACAGAACCAACACTGGTCCCTCCTGTGCTTGACAACACCAACACTGGTCCCTCCTGTGCTTGACAACACCAACACTGGTCCCTCCTGTGCTTGACAACACCAACACTGGTCTCTCCTGTGCTTGACAACACCAACATTGGTCCCTCCTGTGCTTGACAACACCAACACTGGTCCCTCCTGTGCTTGACAACACCAACACTGGTCCCTCCTGTGCTTGACAACACCAACACTGGTCCCTCCTGTGCTTGACAACACCAACACTTGTCCCTCCTGTGCTTGACAACACCAACACTGGTCCCTCCTGTGCTTGACAACACAAACACTGGTCCCTCCTGTGCTTGACAACACCAACACTGGGTCCTCCTGTGTTTGACAACACCAACACTGGGTCCTCCTCTGCTTGACAGCACCAACACTCTTCCCTCCTGTGCTTGACAACACAAACACTAGGTCCTCCTGTGCTTGACAACACTAACACTGGTCCCTCCTGTGCTTGACAACACCAACACTGGTCCCTCCTTTGCTTGACACCACCAACACTGGGTCCTCCTGTGCTTGACACCACCAACACTGGTCCCTCCTCTGCTTGACAACACCAACACTGGTCCCTCCTGTGCTTGACAACACCAACACTGGTCCCTCCTGTGCTTGACACCACCAACACTGGGTCCTCCTGTGCTTGACAACACCAACACTGGGTCCTCCTGTGCTTAACACCACCAACACTGGGTCCTCCTGTGCTTGACAACACCAACACTGGTCCCTCCTGTGCTTGACACCACCAACACTGGGTCCTCCTGTGCTTGACAACACCAACACTGGGTCCTCCTGTGCTTGACACCACCAACACTGGGTCCTCCTGTGCTTGACAACACCAACACTGGTCCCTCCTGTGCTTGACACCACCAACACTGGGTCCTCCTGTGCTTGACACCACCAACACTGGGTCCTCCTGTGCTTGACACCACCAACACTGGGTCCTCCTGTGCTTGACACCACCAACACTGGGTCCTCCTGTGCTTGACAACACCAACACTTGTTCCTCCTCTGCTTGACAGCACCAACACTGGTCCCTCCTGTGCTTGACAAAACCAACACTGGGTCCTCCTCTGCTTGACATCACCAACACTGGGTCCTCCTATGCTTGACAACACCAACACTTGTCCCTCCTGTGCTTGACAACATCAACACTGGTCCCTCCTGTGCTTGACAACACCAACACTGGTCCCTCCTGTGCTTGACAAAACCAACACTGGGTCCTCCTCTGCTTGACATCACCAACACTGGGTCCTCCTATGCTTGACAACACCAACACTTGTCCCTCCTGTGCTTGACAACTTCAACACTGGTCCCTCCTGTGCTTGACAACACCAACACTGGTCCCTCCTGTGCTTGACATCACCAACACTGGTCCCTCCTGTGCTTGACAACACCAACACTTGTCCCTCCTGTGCTTGACAACACCAACACTTGTCCCTCCTGTGCTTGACAACACCAACACTGGTCCCTCCTGTGCTTGACAACACCAACACTTGTCCCTCCTGTGCTTGATAACACCAACACTGGGTCCTCCTATGCTTGACATCACCAACACTGGGTCCTCCTATGCTTGACAACATCAACACTGTTCCCTCCTGTGCTTGACAACACCAACACTGGTCCCTCCTGTGCTTGACAACACCAACACTGGGTCCTCCTGTGCTTGACAACACCAACACTGGGTCCTCCTGTGGTTGACAACACCAACACTGGTCCCTCCTGTGCTTGACAACACTAACACTGGTCTCTCCTGTGCTTGACAACACCAACACTGGTCCCTCCTGTGCTTGACAACACCAACACTGGGTCCTCCTGTGCTTGACAACACCAACACTGGGTCCTCCTGTGCTTGACAACACTAACACTGGTCTCTCCTGTGGTTGACAACACCAACACTGGTCCCTCCTGTGCTTGACCACACCAACACTGGTCCCTCCTGTGCTTGACAACACCAACACTGGTCCCTCCTGTGCTTGACAACACCAACACTGGGTCCTCCTGTGCTTGACAACATCAACACTGGTCCCTCCTGTGCTTGACAACACCAACACTGGGTCCTCCTGTGCTTGACAACATCAACACTGGTCCCTCCTGTGCTTGACAACACCAACATTGGGTCCTCCGGTGCTTGACAACACCAGCACTGGGTCCTCCTGTGCTTGACAACACTAACACTGGTCCCTCCTGTGCTTGACAACACCAACACTCGTCCCTCCTGTGCTTGACACCACCAACACTGGGTCCTCCTGTGCTTGACAACACCAACATTTGGTCCTCCGGTGATTGACAACACCAGCACTGGGTCCTCCGGTGCTTGACAACACTAACACTGGTCCCTCCTGTGCTTGACAACACCAGCACTGGGTCCTCCGGTGCTTGACAACACTAACACTGGTCCCTCCTGTGCTTGACAACACCAGCACTGTGTCCTCCTGTGCTTGACAACACCAACACTGGGTCCTCCGGTGCTTGACAACATCAACACTGGTCCCTCCTGTGCTTGACAACACCAACACTGGTCCCTCCTGTGCTTGACAACACCAACATTGGTCCTCCTGTGCTTGACAACATCAACACTGGTCCCTCCTGTGCTTGACAACACCAACACTGGTCCCTCCTGTGCTTGACAACATCAACACTGGTCCCTCCTGTGCTTGACAACACCAACACTGGTCCCTCCTGTGCTTGACAACACCAACACTGGTCCCTCCTGTGCTTGACACCACCAACACTGGGTCTTCCTGTGCTTGACACCACCAACACTGGGTCCTCCTGTGCTTGACAACATCAACACTGGTCCCTCCTGTGCTTGACACCACCAACACTGGGTCCTCCTGTGCTTGACAACATCAACACTGGTCCCTCCTGTGCTTGACAACACCAACACTGGGTCCTCCGGTGCTTGACAACACCAGTACTGGGTCCTCCTGTGCTTGACAACACTAACACTGGTACCTCCTGTGCTTGACAACACCAGCACTGGTCCCTCCTGTGCTTGACAACACCAACACTGGTCCCTCCTGTGCTTGACAACACCAACACTGGTCCCTCCTGTGCTTGACAACACCAACACTGGTCTCTCCTGTGCTTGACAACACCAACATTGGTCCCTCCTGTGCTTGACAACACCAACACTGGTCCCTCCTGTGCCTGACAACACCAACACTGGTCTCTCCTGTGCTTGACAACACCAGCACTGGTCTCTCCTGTGCTTGACAACACCAACACTGGTCCCTCCTGTGCTTGACAACACCAACACTGGTCCCTCTTGTGCTTGACAACACCAACACTGGGTCCTCCTGTGCTTGACAACACTAACACTGGTCCCTCCTGTGCTTGACAACACCAACACTGGTCCCTCCTGTGCTTGACAACACCAACATTGGTCCCTCCTGTGCTTGACAACACCAACACTGGTCCCTCCTGTGCTTGACAACACCAACACTGGTCCCTCCTGTGCTTGACAACACCAACATTGGTCCCTCCTGTGCTTGACAACACCAACACTGGTCCCTCCTCTGCTTGACAACACCAACACTGGTCCCTCCTCTGCTTGACAACACCAACACTGGTCCCTCCTGTGCTTGACAACACCAACACTGGTCCCTCCTCTGCTTGACAACACCAACACTGGTCCCTCCTCTGCTTGACAACACCAACACTGGTCCCTCCTCTGCTTGACAACACCAAGACGAGAGTGGAGCACCCAGATTCCAGCACTGATAGACTCAGGAGTGTCACTGTTTGCAGATGATGTTAAGTTAATGAGGAGAATTAAATCAGATGAGGACCAGACAGGTCTACAAAGAGACCTGCACAGGCTGGACACCTCGTCCAACAACTGGCTCCTAGAATTTAACCCCGCCAAATGCAAAGTCATGAAGGTCGGGGAAGGGCAAAGAAGACCGGAGACAGAGTATAGTCTAGGTGTATAAAGACTGCAAACCTCACTCAAGGAGAAAGATATAGGAGTGAGTATAATACCGAGTACATGGCCAGAAGCACACATTACCCAGATAACTGCTGCAACATATGGGCGCCTGGCAAACCTGAGAGTAGCGTTCCGATACCTCAGTAAGGAATCGTTCAAGACTTTATACACTGTGTACGTCAGGCCCATACTGCAGTACGCAGCACCAGTTTGGAACCCACACCTGGTCAAACACGTCAAGAAATTAGAGAAAGTGCAAAGGTTTGCAACAAGGCTAGTTCCAGAGCTAAGAGGTATGTCCTACGAGGAGAGGTTAAGGGAAACCAACCTGACGACACTGGAGGACAGGAGAGATAGGAGGGACATGATAACGACATACAAAATACTGAGAGGAATTGACAAGGTGGACAAAGACAGGATGTTCCAGAGATTGGACACAGTAACAAGGGAACACAGTTGGAAGCTGAAGACACAGATGAATCACAGGGATGTTAGGAAGTATTTCTTCAGCCACAGAGTAGTCAGTAAGTGGAATAGTTTGGGAAGCGATGTAGTGGAGGCAGGATCCATACATAGCTTTAAGCAGAGGTATGATAAAGCTCACGGCTCAGGG